>NC_084576.2:15022500-15205000 GCF_033978685.3 Nerophis lumbriciformis
GCTTCGGTATGGCCGCATGTCCTTTAAAGGCTTCAACCCAGAAGTCGAGGTCAGTTCGGTTTGAAGAAGACAGAAACATTGCTATGCACCTGTCTAAATGCCATGTTTGGTTTATTTTTTCTGGTTTCAGAAACTGATGACGCTCATGAATCCAAACCAGGCCAAACAGGAAGTAAATCCCAACGCTGGCCAAATGCTGACGGATGTGACGGACGAGGAGATGGCGCTCAGGTGCGTAGACTTCTCTCTGCTGCCTTTCAATTTTAGACAGTATGAAGACAAGCTGACGCCTTTAACGGTCCCTCAGGTACCAGAGTTTAGTGGGAAGCATGAAGAAGAAGTTTGCCAAGAAGCGGGAAATGGTCAATTTAGACGACGAGGATGACCAAGACGTCAATCAAAATGTTGTGAAAACAAACCAAGCAAAGAAGATGTTCCTGAAGCCAGACCTTGACTGACGACTTTATTTTAAAATTTTAATCTTTTTGAGTAACGGACTGCTGCTGACACCGGAGGTTTAAACTTCCTGTGTCAGCGACTATTTTTTTTACACTTTGTTTGCTTGTGTGACCACCAGAAAAGATCCCAGCATTGCTCAAGTGTAGGCGAGGGGGCGTGGCTTATTAAACACGGCAAGTGTTCACATATCTGTCGCTTCTTTCAGCATAAAAGTACAAGTTGAGTATTCTCGAAAGAACCACAGAGAAATTCCCACGTCACATAGATGGACAACTTTTATTGTGAAAAGCGGACTACAGTAACATGTGCACGTGAAACTGGACTACACAAACCAAAGACGCTGTGCCAAAGGAAGGTGGGGTGAGGGGGTCACAGATCAAGCCGATAAGGACGCCGCAGGAATGGCGATGAATGATTTCTGTGGAAGGATTCAAGCGAAGTTCTTCTTGAGGAAGTTGATGAGGCCGTTTGTGGAGGAGTCGTGAGAGAGAACCGCAGAGTCGTCTTTGAGCTCCGGTTCGATCTTCTTGGCCAGTTGCTTTCCCAGCTCGACACTAGTGTTCACGACACAACGCAGGTCAGCAGTGTTATGTAAGCTACGTGTCCACGATGGCTGAAGACAAACTTACCCCCACTGGTCGTAGCTGTTGATGCCCCACATGACACCCTGCACAAAGATTTTCTGCTCGTACATGGCTGAGAGGACAGTTCTGTCAATAACCATCGGGAAGGATTGGCGTCATCATTTATTTAAGGTGGACTCACCGATTAGAGCTCCCAGCGTGAAGGGAGTCAGCTTTTTGAAGACAATGGAGTTGCTTGGCTTGTTCCCTTCAAAAACCTTAGAAGTAAGAAAACACAGGCTGAGTCACATGACGCTGGGCGACTGCCATCAGATAGACGCATCCTCCGATGCACACACACACATACGCTACTCTCATAACAACTAACAAGACATCATGGTGAAGCCAGAAGTCGAGTTTCTTAACATGGAGACATCCTCAATACTTTTATTTTGGTCTTACTTTGTGAGGAAGAAGATTCTCCAGAGTGGCACCATCAGATAGACGCATCCTCCGATGCACACACACACACACATACGCTACTCTCATAACTAACAAGACATCATGGTGAAGCCAGAAGTCGAGTTTCTTAACATGGAGACATCCTCAATACTTTTCTTTTGGTCTTACTTTGTGAGGAAGAAGATTCTCCAGAGTGGCACCCGACAAACCACTGGCCACCAGCTCCTTCCGAGCTTCCTCTGACGTTTTCCCCTTCATCAGAGCCTCTGTCTGGGCCAGGAAGTTGGCAGCAAGGATCTGCAACATTGCAGGATTGATTGCAATCAACTGATCAAGATGCCATTATAGAAACACTTCCCCGCTATAATGTTCCAGGAAGGACTAATAGTGGCCTTTCACTAACAAATACTCTATGAATTTTACGCTTCCCATAAGAAACATTTATTTTGAGTAATGGGTAGATAACTAACTGTACTTGGAACGCACTCTTTTCCAATGCCCTCTTGGTGGGACATCATCTACAGAACTGGAGACCGTTTCTCCAGACTGTGTGGATAAAGGAATATACAATTATTTTGATAACTTAATTGCATGTTTTTTGTGGCCATGATTACTTCAAAATTGATAAGGTTAACATTTTGAGCAAAAAATAAATGTCCTCTTCCGTAGAAATCACAATAAACTGTTTCTCCGCATGCTCTTTCAGCATTTCCTTAAGCATCTTGAGGAAAACATCAGTATAAGAGGACGCAAATTCCAATACTGGTGGCCTATTTTATAATAGAGTATCGGGTCTGCTTTTCATTCTGTTTTTTCGCAGTCTTTTTGCCTTCAAAAAAGTGCTCCTGATTTTAGGAAAAAATTTGGCTTGATTGCAAAAATATTTTCCATCTAATCGCTGACCAAAACCCTTCTATAAAGTCAAAATCGCTGACCAAAACCCTTCTATAAAGTCAAAATCCTCGCAGCAAATTACACTCACTTACTTGGTTTCAGTCATATTGTGCGGGTCAGTTCTATTGTATTGCTACAACTTGCAACAATGCATCTAGCAGATGTAGACATGCAGTATCTGTTGCCGTGTAATGGAAAAGGTTAACGCTTCTGTCAGCAAACATTCAGTTTTATGCTTCATACTTTAATGGCCAAAACTAAACAGATGGACAACAGGGTCGTCCTCCAGGAAGCAAAACACAATATGGAGAAAGTCAGGCTGTCAGGGTTATGATATGAAAATAAGATACCCCAGTTCAGGAGATGGTCTCTTTTGTATTGGCCCGGTGACCCGAGCTTTACCTCTGGTTGGTACTCTAAACAGTCAAAAGGCCAAGGAGCACAGGCTTAGAGGCATGGAGGAGCCAATTCTCCCCACAGGTGTACATGCTGCAGAACCTGCCGAGACGTTTGATTGTCCAATAAAGTAGTCTTCGTTCAACGGCATAATCCTCGATCTTTCACACACCCATGCCACCCTTCAACAGTGTTGGGACTACAAAGTAATGCGTTACTGTAACGCTGTTAGTTTCGGCGGTAACTAGTAATCTAACGCGTTATTTTTTATATTCAGTAACTCCGTTACCGTTACTACATGATGCCTTACTGCGTTATTTTACGTTATTTTTTATGTAGTATCGGCTCGAAACAGAAGATCTGAGTGTGTTTTATTGCAGTGCTGCGGTGTCTTCCTTCTGTGTCACAAGGAAAAGAAGAGGCGTGCAGAGAAGAGGCGTGCTTTGTGTGGGTGGGGCCGGGGGGGCTCCCAGACCATAGTTGAGGGGCGCAGGGGAGACGTTCCTCCAGGGCCTATGTACTTCGGGTCTAACAACCTTCACTTTACCCGGAAGTGGGTCTTTACAGCTGAGGGTGAATGACGAGGCCGGCGGTTTGTTGCAACTTTGTGACTTTATTGGACGCAGCCATCCACCAAGCTAGAGCACCTGCACGCACTCACTGTCGCCGGTCCCTCACCTCTCTCGCCCACTCACTCACTGACGTCACTCACCTCACATGCTGTCATATCTTAAAAGGGCCACACACACACACACACACACATACGCTACTCTCATAACAACTAACAAGACATCATGGTGAAGCCAGAAGTTGAGTTTCTTAACATGGAGACATTCTCAATACTTTTCTTTTGTCGAGCACAAAGAAAATAACATTTTAGTAAAACTTGTCTTTGTGTGTTGTATGTAGACCACATTGCTTTCTGAGTTCAGTGATGCAAATGCATGTCAAGTTGATCAACAGATTGTATTATTCTCCAGTGCACTAACTACTGAAATGAAGGCTAAAAGGGCATTAACGGGAGCCTTAAAAAAAAAAAGGGGGGGGAAACTAGTTACTTTTCACAGTAACGCATTACTTTCTGGTGTAAGTAACTGAGTTAGTAACTGAGTTACTTTTTAAATAAAGTAACTACCGGTAGTAAGTAACTACTTACTAGTTTTCAGTAACTAACCCAACACTGCCCTTCAGCCCAGGAGAAGGTGGAAAGGCCAGAAACGACAGACACATTTGCTAATTCCTTCAAATTCTGAGTGAAAATATGTTTATACGGGATTAAGATGCTATCAAAACACATACCTACTAAGCTATATGAAATTGCTGCTGGTCTTCTGTAGGTGACGTAGGCAGGCTGATGCAGACCCGTTCACATTTTTAAAAGGTTGGCATTCCAAAATGTGCCAAAACTTGTAAGAAAAAGTTACTGCTGGTTCCAAATTGAGGGAAATTTTACCAGTTATATTTTGGTCCAAAACTATGAAGCCAGTGTCGTCAGCATTTGGTGGGCCCTTTAAAAAGGTCACATATACATACTTGCCAACCTTGAGACCTTCTTACAGCTCCCACATCTCTCTGAGGGATAGTTGGTAAAGCTTTAACCTTATTTTTTTTTGCAAATTGGGGGTTAGCTCACCATTCACTACTGTCCATGAGGAAAGAGTAGGGCCACCTCGCCCTAAAGGCAGAACAGGCACTGTGCACAGGACGCTGTGATCCACGAGGGGCCTTGTTTTACGAGATAATAGCATAAAAAAAGTCAATTCATTGATAGGGCACTTCATGTGACATTTTACCACAAACCTATTCCTAGCCGCTTCCTGCTCCATCACCGACAGCAATATAAGGACAACTTTCCCCTCAAGTCACACAGGTTGACGCACAGCATAAGCCCTTGTTTTGTAAGGCACAGGTACCGGGTTCAAATCCGAGGTAAAAATTATGTAGGAAGTACTAAGAAGGTTTATAAATGTATGTTTCAATAAAAAAAAAAAAAATTTAATTTCCCATTGAGTTCAAAACATGCAAGTTATATTCGAGTTTCATTACAAATTAAAAAAGTTATATATATTTTTTCAAGTGGGGGAAGGGGGCCAAAACAATTCTGCTTAGTGTTAGTAGTTTAGCCTGACATCATAAAAAGATGCAACTTAAAAATAACAGATTTTTTTTACATCTTTGAAAACGGTACTATTACATAATAGGAGACATTTTAAGATGTTCCGAAAGTGAGATGACTTCATAAACTGCTGCACTGAGGAAAGAAATATAGATTTTTTGGTGGGGGTGGTCTAAAAACGCAACAGTTCGATAAGTCAAGTTCACAGTTTGTTTTGCGTGCTCGCTGGAGGTTCAACCACCCAATCATGTTGCGCAAAGTGTTGATAAATGTCAAGCGTATTGAGACATGTTACCTTGTGGTGAAGATTGTCTCTGATTGGATGCTGAGACTGAGCCGGAATGAGGAAGTCAGCAGGAATCATACGAGTGCCTGCAGAAGGAATGGCACCAGCGGGAAGTTGTTAGCATGAAGCTAAACAATGATATGCAGTGTGTGTGTGTGTGTGTGTGTGTGTGTGTGTGTGTGTGTGTGTGTGTGTGTGTGTGTGTGTGTGTGTGTGTGAGACCTTGGTGAATGAGCTGATAAAAGGCGTGCTGGCCGTTGGTCCCGGGTTCGCCCCACACGATGGGTCCAGTGTGGTAGTTAACCCGTTTTCCTTCTTTGGTGATGTACTTCCCGTTTGACTCCATGTCTCCCTGTGGATGCAATACACACATACCCAGTGAATAATAATACATGTGTGATGACAATAAAAGAATACGCCACTCTTCCTCCATCACAGTGAAGTTCTGCTTCTATAAACAAGCATTATCGAGAAACAGTTCTATATAAATTTAGAGTAGTCGGTGTCTAGCTTGTATTATAATTGTTTTGCTGCTTGAGAATGCTCCACGGGTGTTCAATTGAGTTCACACTTGGCCACTCCATCACCTTCAACTTTCCTATAAGGCACTCGTCATCCCGAAAGTGTGTTAGGACTCATCACAGTACACGCGCACACACACATGAATTGATTTATGTGGACACCGACTTAAACAAGTTGAAAAACTTATTCGGGTGTTACCATTTAGTGGTCAAATTTACAGAATATTTACTGAACTGTGCAATCTACTAATAAAAGTTTCAATCAATCAATCACACACACACACACACACACACACACACACACACACACACACACACACACACACACACACACACACCTTGGCCACCAGCCAAAATCTTTTAACCCAAAATGGCCCGTGAGTCAAAAAGTTTGGAGATCCCTGATTTTAGATAATGTGTGTTAAACACATTTTCAGTGGATAAAAAATATATACACTGCTATACAAGCTGTATGCTGACTACTCTAAAAATAATCGAAGTAGAGCGATGTTGTCCATTAAAGAGATATCGGGTCATAAAAAGACAAATATTGGCAAGAATTCTAACCTGCTGGAAGTAGGCAGCAAAGCGATGCATGTACTGGTCGTAGGGCAGCATGGCGTGCGTCTCTGCCTGGAAGAAGTTGATGTACCAGACCCCCAGTAGCGCCAGCAGGACAGGCAGGTTCTGATCCAACGGAGCACTGCGGAAGTGGTTGTCCTGCCGGACGGCACATTTGCAAAAAGATGACAAATCATTGGAAACTACTAAAAGTAGAATGATGATGTTACCATCCAGTGAGCGCCACTCAGCAGCTGCTCGAAGCCTTCAAACCCTAAAAAAGAATAAATGGGAATAAATAAATATTTTACTGAATAAGACATCAACGACGTACCGATGTGCAGCGCGATGGAAAGTCCGATGGCTGACCACAGCGAGTAACGACCTCCGACCCACTGAGGACGACATCGCCGAATAAGTCAAACGTCCACACGAATGCAAACACGTGAGTGCAAACTTACGTCCCAGAACTCGAACATGTTTTGCGTGTCGATCCCGAAGTCTTTGACTTTGGCCTGCGGACGACACAAGAGCGCCGTGGCGTCACAAACAAACAAACACACACACAAAAAAGACTGACAAAAAGCCATGATGTCAGCAAAACTTACCGCGTTGGTGGACAGAGCCACAAAGTGTTTGGCAACGGCACTTTTCTGAAAAACACCACAAATGAATCAACGAGGCCCGGCGGTCATGTGACTCACTGTCACGTGACGCAGCCTCACATTGACGGCGGCGCGAAGGAACCATTCCCTGGCCGACTCGGCATTGGTGATCGTCTCCTGTGTGGTGAACGTCTGCGGGGAACGCAAACGTTAAACACAGAGCAAAGCCACAAAAAAAAAAAATGCTCACCTTGGAGGCGACGATGAAGAGCGTGGTCTCGGCGTTGAGCTGAGCCAGCGTTTTGGCCAGGTGAGTACCGTCGATGTTGGACACGAACCACACATTGGGCCCGCCCGCTGAGTATGGCTTCAGGGCTTCCGTCACCATCAGCGGACCCTGAAGGAAACGCCGGCCAGTCAGCAACCCCATTGGTTCACTTATTACATGACCAGAAAGTTAACTCACCAGGTCGGACCCTCCGATGCCGATGTTGACCACGTCGGTGATGCTCTTCCCGGTGAACCCCTTCCACTCGCCACTGCGCACTTTCTGTGGACGACAGCATCAAGTCACGACCTTTTAAAACCACAAATCACCACAAAAAGATTCGGTAGCATCTGTTCCATCTTCATAACTCTGCTTCCATACACAGCTGGTCTGCCAGAGCATAAGAAGACATAGGAGGGATCCATGTAGCCAGCTTAAGAGCCTTGTCGCTATATTTTGCAAGTATTCAGATCCCTCTAGATCAGGGCTGTTCAATGTTTTTTCCCCACTGAGGACCGCACACTGAAAAATCAAACCATGCCATTTTGAAATTATTCATTTTCAAAGTTAATGCAATATCTACTTTTTTTTTTTTTTTACCCTAGGGCTCCCCTTAGGTTTGGTGCCAGGCACACGGAAGGGTCTCAGTCATAAAATTTTTAAAAATAAGTCACATACAAACACTTCAATCTTTAGATCTGTTGATACAGAGTATTTTTTTTAAATGTTTTATGCTCTTTTTGTTAAAACCCTGTTTTTATTGCAAAAATGCAAAATGTGCACTACCCCTCTCCCCCCCCCCCCAAAAATAATTATAAGTGAAATATTTGATGTGTGGAAATTTGAGCCTTAGTTGGGTCAAGAATTCACAACACCATTGATTTTAAACAAATATCAATTAATTCATTATTATTAAAAAAAACAAAAAACGCCCCACAACAATTCTTGGGGATCCAAAAGGGCCCCATTCATAAAAGTGTTAAAAATAAGTCATCTTTTTTTTTTTTTTTTTTACTTTCAACACTTAAGTGTCTAGATCAGGGGTGCTCATTACGTCGATCGCGAGCTACCGGTCGATCTCGGGGGGTGTGTCAGTCGATCACCAGCCAGGCATTAAAAAAATAGTCCTAAAAATGAGCGATCATAAATCTTCACTATGACGTCACTTTCGTCACTTGATTGACATTCACGGCACCCGAAGGTCTTCTGAGATGACGCTGACTGCTGCCAGCTCATTAAAATTACCGACTGGAAGGCGAGAAACACTTTATTTCAACAGACTATGGCGCCGTACCTGTCGTCAAAACTCCAAAGACCGACTGCACAGTTGCACAATAAAAGCTCTGCTTCATCCTGCCTGCGCTACCAAAATAAGAGTCTCAGAAAGCTGGCGTGCACAAGCTAGCAAGCTACGGAGTTTGCCGACAATGTATTTCTTGTAAAGTGTATACAAAGGAGTACGGAAGCTGGACAAATAAGATGCCAAAAACCAACCACTTTCATGTGGTATTGAACAGAAAGGAGGACTTTTTTTCTCCTCCATTCGAAAATGCGGACATTATCATCACTACTGTCTGATTCCAATCAATGCAAGTCATCAGAATCAGGTAATACACCAACTTATATTCTTGTCTTTATGAAAGAAAAGAATCTATATGTGTTAAACATGCTTGTATTATCTTTAAACACCTTTAACTTGTAACAATATTAACTATATGTGTTAAACATGCTTGTACTATCTTTAAACACCTTTAACTTGTTAACAATATTAACTATATGTATTAAACATTCTTGTATTATCATTAAACACCTTTAATTTTTTAACAATATTAACTGTGTTAAACATGCTTGTATTATCATTAAACACCTTTAACTTGTTAACAATATTAACTATATTTATTAAACATACTTGTATCAGAGGTGTGGACTCGAGTCACATGACTTGGACTCGAGTCAGACTCGAGTCATGAATTTGATGACTTTAGACTCGACTTGACAAAATGTAAAAAGACTTGCAACTCAACTTAGACTTTAACATCAATGACTTGTGACTTCACTTGGACTTGAGCCTTTTGAATTGACATGACTTGCTACTTTCCCCAAAACCCAAAGATGAAAAAGTTATTCGGGAGCGCCCCGTATTTTTCATTGTGTACTTGTCTATCAGCGTTGCGTGTGTCAGCTGGTGTGGTCTCAGTACAACAGCCAATCAAGTTAGATCTACTTTGTTTTCATCACACAGCATTCATCCAATCAAATTGCAGGACAACCAACGAAGAAGACATGTCCAAACCACACGCCAGTGAACAAAAAATGATACCTAAAATAATTTTGTTTGGGTATAAAAATTACGAGGTGGTCAACACAAAACGGTTTGCAGTATGCAACACATGCGGTTCGAAAATTACTGATGGAGAGGCAACAACTTCCAACTTCGTCCGGCATTTGAAGTTGCACAAAGAACGGTAAGTTTTGAATGAAATATAACGTTTATTGGCTAAGTAACGTGACTTTTATTTGCTGTGTAGTTAAATCAGTGAGGCTGTAAACTCACTGCTAACGTTATAACGTTATTGCAAACACGGGAATCTGTTGCAGTTCACTACCTTATTCATACTTTTTGTTCAGTGATTTTTTTTAAGCAGGGTTACGTTAGTCAATATATCACACGTAACGTTAGACGGCGGTCAGCAGCACCGCGTATTTTAGCCACCTAAAAAAAGACAAAAATAGTAAAATAAAGGTCAGTTAAAATGTATACTATATTATGAATATGTGTACCGTTTTAGCTAGCTTTCTGACATACTGTTGGTTGTTTACCTCAGTGGTCCCCAACCACCGGGCCGCGGCCCGGTACTGGTCCGTGGATCGATTGGTATCGGTCCGCACAAGAATTTTTTTTTTTTTTTTAATTTTTTTTTTTATTAAATCAACATAAAAAACACAAGATACACTTACAAGTAGTGCACCAACACAAAACAACTCTCTCCCCCCTTTTGTTCTGGGCATTGAACATGAAGACTCTTCCTTCACTGTTCCGAGTGGCCATGAGAGTCTTGGCAGTGCCTGCCTCCAGTGCTCCAGTGGAGCGAGTTTTCAGCCATAGTGGCATCATACTACGCCCCCATCGTGCACAAATGACTGACAGACTCTTGGCTAATTTGGTCTTTTGCAAATGCAATGCAGCATAGGGCCCTGACATATAAAAAGTACAACTTTTTTGTTATGTTCACGTATATGTCATGTTTTTTCAATGTTAACACTTTTGTACAAATAAGTACATTTGCACTTTATTTTTCAATGTGTTTGTTCTGTAAAGGAATAAGTTAATGTTTAAAATGACTGGTTAATAGTGCTATTATAAAGTGCAATGTCAGCACAATTTTCTTTCCTGCAATTTAAAATGCACTTGTTTTAATAAATAAATACAGCGTTTGAAAAGCATACACAATCTGTGTTAATATATTAGTCTGTGGTTAAAAGGACTTGAAAGGACTCGAAACTCAAAATGCAGGACTTAGGACTTGACTTGAGACTTTCCAGTCTTGACTTTGGACTTGACTCGGGGCTTGCCTGTCTTGACTCGGGACTTGACTCGGACTTGAGGGCAAAGACTTGAGACTTACTTGTGACTTGCAAAACAATGACTTGGTCCCACCTCTGATTTGTATTATCATTAAACACCTTAAATTTTTTAACAATATTAACTATATGTGTTAAACATGCTTGCATTATCATTAAACACCTTTAACTTGTTAACAAAAACATATATTTCATAAATAAGTAAATATAAATTATATAAATGAATGAGGTAGATCCCCACGACTTGATCAATTGAAAAGTAGCTTGCCTGCAGAAAAAGTGTGAGCACCCCTGGTCTGGATCAACTTCAGACCTGTCAATTCTAAGTTTATTATTTTTCATGAGGGTTTTTTGTGTTTGTTTTTATGCCCTTTTTTCCCAACGAAACTTTGTTTTTTTATCTAGCAAACACACAAAATATGCCATATTTTCCCAAAAATTTTTTTTAAAGTGTAATATTTGATGTAAAGTAATTTGGAGCCAAGAATAGGTCAATAATTCATAACATTGATTTTGATTCATTATTATTTTTTGAGCAGTGACAGTTTTAAAAGGGAACTGCACTTTTTTGGGGAATTTTGTATATCGTTGACAATACTTATGGAAGACAAAAGTTGTTGTTTTTTCCGCTTTCTAACATAAAAATCGGTTTGTTCTAGGTGGCTAACAATGCAGCTAATGGGAGCAATCAATTCTACCTCTAAATCAGTTTAAAAATGCATTCGAAAACCATCAACAATACTTAATTTACGTTCCGTAACCAGTATAATAACCAAACTGTAGCGACATTGTTATTGTAAGAGCAAACACTGAGGAACTGTTTATCTAGCGTAGTAACACATTGGCGTGCTTTGGTATTAGCTGTAAAAGCTAACTAAGGCAAGAGATAATATAGCTTTTACGTCAACACGAAACACGTTTGAGTTTGCAATGCACAACACTGCGATACGACACTAAAAAAAACATGAAAAATCATTACAGTATCTGTAAAGTATTAGCCCACTTTTCAAGTTTTGTTTGTACACAGCTGAGCTAACCAGACAGCGTATGTACTATAGTTGTAATAAAACGCATGACGAGCTGCATGTGTCATGGTCGATATTAAAGTGACTCACTCGGTGGACAGTTGTCTGTTTGCTCCAGCTGGCTGGGGACGTTTCCTGTTGATTTTGGGTAAGCACTCCATTTATGTTGAAATAGCTTGGCTCCAAGCTCCATATTTATAGCGTCAAAATCGCTTTCATCCCCCTCATTCTTCCTTTGTGCTTGCTTCTATAAGCAGCAGTATATTTAGCTTCAAAAGTATAAGATTTTAAATCCTCATTTGTCCAAAAATAGTTGTCCGTTTACTAGTCTGCCATGATTAGAAAACACACACACTCGTGTTTCATTCCGGCAGTAGGAAAAAACATTTGTTGCTAGAAGTCAGACGTGGGTTGCTATGGAAACAGAAATCAATGTGCGGAGGAAATTAGTCCCGGAAATTATTAAAATGATCAAAATACGGTATATATTGAACATACTACATATTGTTATAAAGGTGTATGTTACTATATTATATGTATATATATATACACACTTGCAGTGTTTATATGAAACGTTGATTAAGGGTTTTGAAATTGTTTTAGAGGCTTTGAAGGCTACAACGGTGACTCCCATTAGCCGCATATTTCAAGCATTTTTATTGTTAAAATCATTAAAAAACAAAGACGTGTTCTTGTCTCTCATAATGATTGTGAACAATAGGCAAAATTCCCAAAAAAATGTGCAGTTCCCCTTTAAAGTAAAAACAGTTTGAAGGCAACTGTGTGTCAACATTGGAACTGTTTCACGTTATATTTGGCCTGTTAGCGCCTTTATTCCACTTTTTTTATTTTTTTTTAATAAATAGTATTCTTAGATTGTGCCGCGGACCGTTAAAAAATGATCTGCAGGGCCACACCCTGCTCTAGATACTTTATTTTAAAAAGTACTCGCAACAAACCTAGCGACTATTTCTGATCTTATTGGAGGAGACTAACATGACAGCCTGTGTCGCATGTGCATGAGTGATGACCAATTATGCAAATTGGACATTGACCCACCACCACAGATGGATTACAGTTCTGTGGGGAACACAATCAGCGCCAACAAACACTGGGCATTGGCCCAGTACCCGTTAGTGGGCGGGGCTATACCAGGCCACAATAATAAAAGTAATATAGTAAGTAATATGGGCTTTTGATGCAGCACTTAAATTTTTTTTTTTTTAAACGCAATTTGTAGATGTCACATGTTGGTGTAAATTTATATTTTATTGAGCAGCTCTGATTCAAACATAAAAAATGCCATGTTGTTGTTTATTACTTGAGTAAGACTGGATTCTCAAGACAAGACTTCGGAGCAAAATGGATGACAAAAAATGCTGCTTCTGTCACTCATGCAAATTAAAACGCGCCGTTACCACTTTCTCTCTGGAAAACAAACTCCATTGCTATATTTTTGTGTGTTTTATACATCGCTACGAGACAAAAGCATTAGATGACTGCAGCATCAGACACACCTGCGAGAAGGCTTTCATCTTGTCCAGCACGCGGTTGACTTCCGGCATGACGTCCTTGCCGTCGACGTGGACGGGAGTGTTGGAGCGATTACGCAGCGCCACGTGGAGCACGGCGCGACCCTACGTGCACATGCACAAAATGAGTTGAAGCAGTCGTGATGCGAGCGTGCACATGAAGCTCACAAGCACACCTCTGTGAAGTTGATCTTGTCTCCAGAGAACATCTTCTCACGGGCCTCCTTCACGCCTCTAGACTCCGCCTACCACACAAAACACACATGTCACATGACTCTCAGGTTTAATCTGAGGACACATAACGAGGAAGTGTTGCAGCGCTATTGTGGGAACACGCGCAGGCCGAGTTTCGACATTCTGGTTCGTGTCTACACGGCATTACAGCCTCTAGGGCCTTTTCACAATAATTGTTGCTGACTTCCTGTCTGTCCACATTAGTCAAGGGTGAGGTGAATAGGTGGAGGTTACCATGGCGATCAGCATGTCCATGATTTCCTGGGTGATGAGGTTCTTGGAGTAGTCGAGCAGAATGTCACCATCGCTGGTCTCTACCGTCACACTGACACACACACACACACACACACACACACACACACACACACACACACACACACACACACACACACACACACACACACACACACACACACACACAGTAATCATTAGTTTTCAATGTAAAAAAGTGTCAAATGACTGTAAATAGGATTTAAGTCCTGCTAACTATCGTTGTGAATGAATACGATTATATTTTCTGTTCTGATAAAATATTTTTGTCACCGTCTTATTGTTATTGCGTGAAAATGTTGGCGCGTGCAGCCTCACACGTCCTCCAAGCACTTCAGCGCATGCGTATATGTGCCGTCTTCAATCAGCTGCTTACGAACAGGTTGATGCTTAAAATGAAACAAGTTTGACAGAAGGATGACATAAAAAAAAAAAAAAAATCTGTATACTTAATGTGTTACTTTTAATCATTAAAGTGAACGTTGCTTCTTCCTGCTGGTGTCCCATAATGGAATATTGGCTGCTCCGTGACTTTAGCCATCAAGCTAACATTAGCTCGTCTCGTTCATTAAGCTGCCTGGAAGCTTCTTCTTTTTTTTTTTTACTCAAAACTTGTGACGTCACGTTTTTATGTCTCCCATGCTCGGTCACCATGATAAGAAAATCACTGCAGGAGGAATACATTTAGACATGCAATGGCCACAATGACCTTGTGGTGCACACAGTACCAATTCGCAAGGAAAAAAAACTTCACATAACAACAGTAACTGGCATTTGGTTAAATTCTCGTTTTCGCTTTTTGAGCCTACCTGAACTTGCGGAATCTTTCCGGGTCTGCAGCGAACAAGTCCCTCATTTTGAGACTTCCGGACTGGGCTTGGTGCCACTGCTTCAGCCGCTGGTAGTTGGGGTCGTTAGACAGAGACATGGCGGTCCTGCTCGGCGGAGACTGCGGCCCAGAAAAATGTGCGACGACGACGACGTGCGAGTGTTCGGTTCCGGTCTGGTTCCAAGAGTCGCAGTGAGGAGAGGTGACAGCTACGCACGTCCAAACCAATGAGCCGCCGAGGGCACGCCCCTATTGAGCCGACCAATAAGGGAAATATGCTACAATTAAAGGGGTGGTGTCCACAAAACAGGCGAGTAAACGTCCTTTTAGTGGCCCCGCCCACTTCTAAATACATAGATTGGTAAAGTTTTGAAGTTAAAAACCAAATGAAAAAGAGGCGTATATAGTGTTGATATTCATGTTTTATTGTGACTAAGTAGGCGTGTGCACGCCATGCTGGTTCAGAAAGTTTACATTATTGCATCACACACAACTCGCTTGTGTTTTTGGATGACCGAGTCAATGACTGAGAAGAACTATTTTGCATGCCAATGATGTTCTTGAAACGTTTATTTGCCGGGAAATTCCAGAACACTCAAATCCAAATGTGAAGGTCGGAATCTTATTGGTCACTGATGCAGACCCTGTCACCATGGCAACAGATCAAGTCATAATAATAAACATGATCAGCTGTGTCTGCATGCGCTTCATCCTCATCCCATTGACCTGACATTCTTACGTCAACACACACACAAGCGGTAACTTAATGCTGTAACAACTATTTTTTGTTATGATATTCTTGAATATTTTGCATATTGTGAACAGTCTTCTAGCAATCTGATACTTGGTGTCTTACTGTTACTTTAATGACATTTCATCTTACTAATTACAGAACGTTTAGCAAAAGTTAAAGTTGGCAGTTAACTGAAGTGCGATTATGCCATGTGAAGGGAACAAATGATCACATAACTTGCTCATCCCTGATGACAACGCTGGGGCCCCCTGCTGCTCGAGTAGTGCAAGTGTAATCTTGTATCTTTGGGGCGCTAAATCGTACTTTAAAAGGTCAAAACGTGTTGGAATTACGAGGCGAAGCGAGCACATTTTAATGTGAGGAGCTGGAACGAGATGAAGCTGAGGAGGACTTCAGACGGCAGGAACGAGCGGAGCACAGGCAAGCGATAGGCTACGTGACGTCTCGTAGAAAAAATACCACATCTCCCCAAATAAAGCATGGGCTTGGACAGCTAAGAAAATCTTATCAAAGGTTGAGCTCAGAAAACGCCACATTGTAAGTGAACCAGTGCTGGTGACAAAAACGTGACGACTTTCCTCCTCGCCGCTACGCCGCCACCTTGTTGTCCTTCTAGAAGAAAAAGAAAAGGACAATAAATATTAAATACGAAACATGGTGACAATATACCTGCGTGATCACATGCGGCACACGTCACCCTGTATGCTGATAGGTCGGCAAACTCCCGCCCGGCCTGGCTGTTTCCACGGTATCCGCCTCTGAAGCCTTGTGGCGGCGCGAAGGAGCCCCGGCTGGACGAACGGCCACGACTTCCACGGAAGCCTGAGAAGCCGTGACCACGATAACCCCCACGGCCCTGACCGTGACGAAAGGGGACGCCAAAAGTCTCCGCATTCATTCGCCTCTCCTCCGCCCAAGTCTTCCGACGCTCTCTTCGAGAAGGGCGAGGCAATCATTAGGGGCACATGTGACCATCTGTGAGTAACATGACTTGAAAAAACCAACTACCTCGGGAAAACGCTGCCTCCACACCTGTCGTTGGCTTTTCTGGTGGGTAGGGGGGCAGAACGAAGGCAAAATGACGTGGCGGGAAAGGAGGGTCATTTCTGATCAAGACGTGCAAACTCCAGCAGGTACATACCTGCTGTCGTCACATGAGATGTTGTCAAAGAAGGACTTGGTCTTGTCGTAAAAGCAGTTCGGACCGAGCGTGTCACCCTCTTCATGCGCGTTGCTCGTGTCGTTCTGTGTCTCAACGCCGGACTCGCCTTTCTCTTCGCCGTTCACTGCCTGCTCCGACTTGTCGTCTACCAGCAGAGAAAAATCATCATTGTCACCATGTACTCTTTTGGACTTCTTGGATCAACTTGGACTGGTGGTCTTGGGAGTCAGGTGATGACCTTTTATCTTCAGCTTGCTCTGAAACTCCCGTTCAATGTCCTCCTTGTTGAATTGGGCGTTGGCGCTCTCAAAGTCGAAGTCCTTCTCAAACTTGACGGCACCGTCACGTCGCACGTTGAAGCGGCCCCTACCTCGGTGTCCGCCCCCTCTTCCCCTCCGGTTAGCGTGTGCTAAAAAAAAGAAGAAAGAAATGTTAAGGAAAGTGGACATGGCGGCTTAAAGCGGAACTGCCCTTTTTGGGGGTAATTTTGTCTATTATTCACAATCTCTGTGTAAAACAAGAACTTTTTTTTTTTGTATTGTTTTATGCATTCTAAGTCATAAAGTTTGAGGTGGCTAACAATGCAGCTAATGGAAGTACAATATTTTGCCGATAAAGCAGTAAAAAAAAAAACATCCACAAAATGCCAACAATACCCTATTTATGTCTTGTGACCTTATTATTAACCAAATATCGATATCTAAAACAAACTATTTTTAGCCGTGTCGTGATCACAGAGAGCTAACTAGCTTGTGCTGCTAAATTGAGCCGGTGAGCTGCTTGATCGCCTCTGGGTTAGGGAAAGTTAATTCTAAATTATAATTACATGGATATTAAAAGGTTGTGGCCATAAACCGAGAAGTTCAACTTAAACCCCGAGATGACGAAAAAGACACGAAAAGACTCTCGTTTGCAGCCACCTTTTTTTTTTTTACCCCTTCGTTGGGATTATAATTAATTCTTCACATAAACGGGAAAATATGAACATCAGTCCGAATCCCAGTGAGGGCAGATAGTACAGTAAGCAATTGTTTTATTATGTTTGTAGTTTGTATTGTCTTGTTTAGCACTTAGCAATAGTGCTACATGATGCTTAGTGTTTAACTAATGCTAGATTGGTTTAGTATACACCTTATAAAACTTGTAGCTCATCCTCCTTATATTCAGGCTCAAAAATATAAGGTTCTGATCATCCTTTTCCCCAAAGTAATCGTTGTTGGCTCTCATGAAGTCTCCATGAGGCGTAGTAATTGTTGTTGTTGAAGGGAAAAGCGACCATTGTGATGAGTCTGTGAAATTAATACACCGCTGTATACTTAAAATGAGCAAAATATGTAAACATTACATGGTATTATGAATGTGCCTGTTACTACATCGCATATATACTTACAACATGTATACAAAATAGTTTTTTGGGACGTTTTTTTTTTCCAGTGCTTTATAGACACATAATAGAGCGACTCCCATTGGCTCCATTGTTAGCTGATCTTTGCTAATGTTTATTTACGAGTTAAAATTCATAGAAAAAAAAAGAAAAACATATGTGTGCTTGTCTTACATAAGGATTGTGAATGATAGGCAAAATTTCCCGAAAGTGCAGTTCCATACCTGCCAACTTTTGATATCAGAAAAACCTAGTAGCCAGGGTCCAGGGGCCGCAGGCCCCGGTAGGTCCAGGACAAAGTCCTGGTGGGGGGTTCAGGCTTCGCCCCCCGACGCAAAATGATTATTAGCATTCAGACAGGTTAAAATGTTGCTAAAACCATCACTTTTCTATCAGTCACAGTGACTTTTCAAAACAAAAATATTACAGCAAAAATCATATGGGTTGATTGACATGTTTATTCTGTAAGCTAACTTCAATAGTTTGAAATTATTTTGACAGTTAATGCCAGTTATCCTGTCAACCTTTCACAAGACTTAAATTTGTTAATTGAAAGTATAAACAGTATAAACACTTTTTACAGTAAACAAATGGTAAAACAGTACTAAACAATTCCATTAAAAAAAAAATTGGTGTCATTAACTTTCTGTCCAAGCTTGTATAATCTACTGCCTTGTTCAATTGTATAAAATATTCTGTGCCTAAAATTCCCATTTATATCACAATTATCATACTGTAAACATGGTAAGCTAACTTCATTAAAATTAATAGTCCTGTCAATAGCATGGAATTACAATTCATATGTAGTTTTTTTGTAAGCCTTTCAAAAGAATTCAAAATATGAAAAATTAATGAAAATTAATTTAAGCCATCAGACACTTGAAAAGTGGCACATCACATCTCTAATGTAATCATTTTAACTTTTCAACAGAAATAGCACTGCAAAAATATTAAGGACATACTTCTGTATTTTGGTAGTTATGCTGTCAACATTTAACAAGATTTCTTCAGCTTGGACTTGAAAGCATAAATAGTATAAACACTTTTAACAGTATAACAGTACTAAACAATTCCAATAGATAACATTGGTGTCATTACCTTTTTGTGGCTAAAATCCGAAAAACGTTGAAAGTTTTCCACTTGTATCGCTAGCAACGGCATTAGACTTGTGTTCTTTTGTCCCAACGTGGTCTTTTACATCGCTAATTCCTCCGTGTCCGATCGAAAAATCTTGTCTGCACAAGGTGCAATTCGCGTAGTTTTCACCCTTTTTGGAACGGATAATTATTCCCGGATAGGCTTTTGAATATTCTTCACGGAATGACTGCAGTTTTCTTTTCAGTTTAAGACTCGTTTGCGATTTTTCTCCGGCTGATTCCATGATCGTTCGCTCGTTTGGAAACAACGGCAACAGGTGCCTCGTGCTTGGCAGCGGTGCTATAAATAGCCTCGCGCATTTAAAAAAAAAATTTTTTTTTAATTAATGAAAAACCGTATTTTTTATCACTGCAACCGTAACCCGGAATAGGTTGATGAAAACCGTACTAATTACGGGAAAACCGGAGTAGTTGGCAGGTATGCAGTTCCCCTTTACGTTTGTGTGAAGGGGCTCTAACTAGTCTCACCCCTCCTCGGGTCCACAAGGTCCTGCTGTGGAGTCCTTCCAGTGCTTTGAGTCAAAGTGGGAGGAGCCGTACGAGTCTGGGCGGGGCTACGGCGACCCAGGCTTGGGATGGCAGGTACGGCAGCCGTGGCAGTGCTTGGAGCAGATTTTCTCACCTGTTCCACAATGGGGGCGCTCTTCTTCACAGGATCCGGAGGTGGGCTGCTGCGTCCTGGGAGGGACAACAAAATTGGGAAGATGGTATACGCGTTTCCACTGCCATGGATGTTAGTACTTACCGACGCCTCCATATTGAGGGGCGACGAGGGTGCTGGTGTTAAACTGGTTGTAGGAGGAAAGCGGGGCGCGGTTGAAGAGCCCATAGGAAGTTGCAGACGGGAAGGCGTTGGGAAGCACAGCGGCCGAGGATGATGGAGTGGAACTTATGGAGGACTAATGGAGACAGAGAGAGAGAGGGCTTACAATTATGATTCAAGGAGTCAATTAAAAGGGTCTTGTGTTGGAACACACACCTGGACGATGGCTGGGTCCTGGGGGAAGGAGCTTGTGGGCTTTGGGGGCTCGCACACTGTCAGATCCTTGATGTCGCTTCCTCGAAAGATGATGTACTCAAAGGTGTCATCGCGAGGCGGGATGGGCCTGTCAGTGGGCCGGTCTTCAGTACCGAAGGAACGCACTAAGATGAGATGGGACAGGTGTCATTTAGACTTGCTGGCACACATCATGTATTGTATTATGTTTTAAACATCTCTAGGTAAAATTCCGACCACAAATAGACATATTTGCCAAGCACTGTTTGCTAATTAGCTAATTTAATTGTCACAAAGAGTGGTCAAATATTAAATGCCGCGCCAACAATCTCGAAACTGCTTTTGGACAGACCACTAGTGACGTCATCATGCTTGAACACTAGCAAACTTCAACTTTGCCTAAAGCAACTTGGTGTTAGCCTACTTGTTCAGGATATTAAAAAAAATGTTTAAATCAAAAACGGAAAGTCGTTTACGTTAAGAACATTTCAACAGAATTTTGGGTTCTTAATCTTCCCACAGGAGTTAGCATGCAGTGAAAATTGTGGCTGTAAGCTCTAAGTGGGCCGAATGTCTACTTTGAACAGTCCTGTATGATACTAGTACTTTAGAAACAATTTGGTAATTGTATCGGTTGGACCAATAACAAGCTATCTCATTCAGTTGCAGCCATTAGTTACAACGTTAGCTATTTGCCACCTTTAGCTAAAGCCACCGTGGAGTTCTCGGTGTCGATGGTGTACAAAATCCCTTCGTAGCGGATCTCGGCCTTCGAGATGAGGCTGATTTTACTGCCGAGGTACGGCGTCCCGCCACTCATGTTGTCCTCCACAAAACGACGGTTGTGACGAGAAGCAAAATGGACGAGCACTCCGAACCGGTAGATGAGCAGAAGTCACTAGAGTCGACAGCGACGAAATTCGTCTGCAGTTTTGCTACAACAACATGGCTACCTCATCCGCCATTGAGGGGGGGGTTCCACACGCGCAAGGCCTGATGGGAAATTGTAGTCTCTCGCGTACACATAGATCTCCATTGAGTAGGAAAGCATTGCAGCACGAAGCTCGACATTGGTGGCCGTCGAACGGATCAATGTTTAAAAACAAAAGTAATAAAGAGAACATTTTAAAAATATTTGAGGAAATTGTGCAAATGTGTTGTAACACTCAACAGCTAACCTGCTTTAGCAACCAAAAGCTTTCACTCGTTTTAGGTGAACGAACAAATAGTTCCTGAAGGTGGAATAATGTCACATCTTTGTTTTGGCGCTAGTTCTGAATTCTGAATTATAATCCGATTTTTAAAAGTATATCTAACAATTTGATACGTGCATATGTTTAAAAAAACACAGTCTACTCCTTCTAGTTCTATGGTCAAAACCATTGCTGATCCTCCGCGCATGCGTACATTCTAAAATACGATTTGCACAACGGTCCACGATCAAAGATGGCGGGAGCCTCCGACCCGCTGGAGGACATGCTCTTCAATGAAGTAGACGAAAAGGCAGTCAGCGACTTAGTTGGCTCTTTGGAATCACAATTGGGGCAACCAAAAGCACCCGCTGCGTCTTATTCTACCGGAAAACGGGACGGAGCTCCGACCGCTGCGAGTCACTTCTCAGGGAAAGTGCGCGACCAAGAGCCGCAACAAGGACACCTACAGGCGGCTTTAAAGCTCCAGTCTTCCGCCGGCGAGCTTCACCCTTCTTCTACCTCCCCTGGCGGCAGCGGAGCCCTGGTCGGTGGGGGGAGCGGTGTGCACACATTCGGGTCGGCTGCTTCGATCTCAACCGTCCCCGCACCGGGAGTCCAAACTTTGAGCACCCAGCCTGCCGCCGCTAGCTTCCAGCGGGCAGCTGAACCCAGCAGGACTGCCTCGCCGGGCTTGCAAAGTTTAAACGGCAACGCAGGAGCTGTCAAGTTGCTGAACTCTACCTGTGTGGCCCCCGCGGCAGCAGCGAGTAACTCTCTTGTCATGGCTGCCAACTTCCACCCTGGACCCCAGTCTACGGCTCCCGCCGCCCCCCCACAATTACTCCCCAGCCCGACTGTCAGCATTGCTCAGAACGGACTCGATCCTAAAGGGGGGCAGTTGGTGTCACCGGGTGCTCCCTCGCCGACTACGTTGGTGAACCACGGCAAGATTATTGTGCCCGGTCAGCCCGCGGCTGGGAACTCTGTCATTCTGACCGGCGCCCCTCCACCCGCTCCGGCCATGTCGCCCGTCACTCAGCCCCAGAGTGTTGCGGGTCTATCCGCTGCAGCGCCCAAGCTGGCCGTTAACGGGCTGGGACAGCCCGGAGTGACTATGGTGAGACCTGCTGGCGTCCCCGCGGTAGCAGGATCCGTCCAGCAGCAGAGACCCGGGATCGTGACGGGGATGACACGACTGGCCACCCCCCAGCCCCCGTTGGCTGTTCGGCCTCAGCAGCAGGCCACCATCCAGCTTCCTCCTGGGTTCTCTATGCCTGCAGGTAAGCCAGAGCCAGAACTTTCTCATATTTACTTTTTTTTTTTAAATGTAAATCCGTGTACTTCAGCATTTGTAAAAACTTACAGAAAACCTATTGGGTTGTGTGGGCACCTTTACCTACATGTTGGTTCTGTAGAAGTTCTGCTGTTTAAAACAGTCAAGACACTACAGCTCGAACTCTCAAGTTTGGTGACACTCAAAGTGGTTCTGGTCTCTCTTACTTGGAGCTTCCTAAAGAGTTGACTGTGTATATGTCAGGTATGGTTTTGGTCCGGATTGAGACGGGTCAGCTGGTCATGGTCCCGCAGCAGGTTCTGGCCCAGGCGCAGGCTAAGACGCAACAGAGTGCCACAGTAGCTAACATCGCTCAAAGACCCGCCACTCCAACTGCAACCGCCGCCATCCGGGTCAGCAACGCCCCTTCGGTGAGTTGTGGACGGGAGGACTTGACTTGTGTCGAGCAGTTGGTGTTTGATGTTGTTGCGTGCAGACACCTGGTACGCCTCAGAATATCCGCCTGACCACCCCCACTCAAACCAGACTGGTCCCGTCTCCTTCGTCCTCCTCCACCTCGTCCTCCACCTCTTCCCCTGTCCAGGTGTGACTCCGTTGACATTTTTAGACATGCGTCTTTGCTTGTGGCGGCCATGTTGACGTTGTAGTTTTGGGTCATAAGGCCATCACTGTCGCACCCGGTGCTCCCGCCGTGTCAGTGATGATGACCCCGCCTCCGAAGGCCCCAACGGTGATGGCGGCGGAGGCGGCGCCCGTCGTCAAATCCTCAACGCCTCCCGTGACCGGTGCCTCGCCTGCTCAGAGCGCCACGCCCACTACCAGGGTGGCTGTGGTGTCCCAGGTGAGTCTATCCACAGCTTGATGGCTGACTTCGGTTACCAATTTGTTACAATGTCAACTCAATCGGGATTGTTAGCCAGTCCAATGACTTTTACTGTGTCAACAGGAAATGCAAGAAAACGTGAAGAAATGCAAGAACTTCCTGGCCATGCTCATCAAGTTGGCATCCAACAACTCACCCTCACCCGACACGTCCAAGAATGTCAAATCTCTGGTCCAGGATCTCCTTGTAAGTAACCTATTTTATTGTGTGCGTGTGTGTGTGTGTGTGTGTGTGTGTGTGTGTGTGTGTGTGTGTGTGTGTGTGTGTGTGTGTGTGTGTGTGTGTGTGTGTGTGTGTGTGTGTGTGTGTCACTTTGAGACAGGCAATATGCCTAAAATCTATATCAAGCTATATATTGCAGCGTCCTGCAATAACAATATATATTACAATATATTATTTTGCGTATAAATGATGATAGAACCATTTCAAAATAGGTTACAAAGGCTCCTAATTTGGCTACTGATGTACACGGTAACACAAAGCTTTATTTCCAGTTGTATTATTTTGTCAAAACTATTATTAATATACTTGCTAATTTTCTGTTAATAGCTTGGAACTTTTTGTTGTAATATGGTTCTATCTGTCTTTCTTGGAAAAAGTAATTAGCACTTATTCTTATATTGTTTGAATACTTTACAGTACTTTTGTAGCCATACTACAAATGTTGGTATCAATCACGTATACTAAGTAGTTACAGGGGCAGTATTGATCATACCAATGCTGATACTTATTAAGACCCTTGAATGATTACATTTTGATCACAATTATAATCACACGGAAAAATAGAGAATGGCTGTGTAACAATATCAATAAAATATTTTAAGAATTTCCTACTATTCGTTCTGATTCACATTTTGGGTTGCTCTTATAGTCCTCCTGTGTCCAGGGACTTACTTCCTGAGTTTGAAAACAATAACAATAACGACAAAAGATTATTTGATGATAATTATAATATTCAATTAACCACAGCGGTATCGGCCAAATTTATTTGGTATGGGTACTGTTGATATTTGTATCGATCCACCCACCTTTGTTTACATTCAAGAGCTCTAGCTTGATGTTAGCAGTTAGCTTATACTCCTACAGTGTGTAGTGTAGCATGTTTATCTATTAATTTTCCAGGGTGATTATACTTAAATATGTTTATTTGCCACCGTGGAGGTGAGGATTGTTGATTTAGAAGTGGTTTTGCTGCACGGTGGAGGGACATTAGCCGCTATTAAGGATGCTACATTGCATTGAGAGCACAATAGTTCTCTCGTCGCTGTCAAATTTGTAGAACACAGCTAGTATGTGTAGGGGTGTAACGGTACACAAAAATTTCGGTTCGGTACATACCTCGGCTTAGCGGTCACGGTTCGGTTCATTTTCGGTACAGTAAGAAAACAACAAACTATACATTTTTTGGTTATTTATTTACCAAATTTGTAAACCATGGCTTTATCCTTTTAACATTGGGAACACTATAATAATTCTGCCCACGTTAATCAACATTAAACTGCCTCAAGTTGTCGCTCAGATTAAATAAAATGACAAAACTTTTCTTCTACATTTAAAAAGTGCAACATTAAACAGTTTCAAGTCAACTCATCATGCTTAATGTATTACATAATTTGGTAAGCCTGTAGTTGTTTTTTATTATGTAAATGTTATATTTTTATCAACATGTGATAGCAGGGACCCTGCCATTCAAAACTAGGATGCTCCATTACTAACGATTAATGTAACGATAGCTGAAAAAAATAGTACAATAGCAATAGGAGAGACTATTCATCCCTGAACACCATGGAGTTCATGTAGGCTTCAGGATGCAGTTACATTATTAAATCAACTATCAGAGACAGAAACTCTTCATTTAACATAATGTCCTTTTTTGCTGCTTCAACACAGCTCAATCAACACAGAACAAGGTAAAGTGAAATAACAGACAGACAGGGCTTTGCTGTCCGTAACACACATACACACACACGCACGCACACACACACACAAACACACACCGCAAAATGAGCGAACGTTACGCTAAAAGCTAATTAGCCTTCACCTCAAGCCAGGACTGTGAGCGAGCTGAGCTGCCGTTTAGGTTTCTAGAACGTCAACGGGCTCATAGTGATGTTACTAGTACCGTAGTTGACTGGGAGGTGTTTATTATAATTTGGGGAGAGTCCGCTGCCTTATTCTCCCCTGCTAAACACCTACCTGCTCGACGCTGGAGCACTGATTCCATGCGCTCTGAATATGCACTGCTGATTGGTTGTTACCGCTCTGAATACGCACTGCTGATTGGCTGTTACCGCTCCGTGTGTAACCAATCAGATGGTTGTGTGTGTGGGACAATGCTGGGTGCTGTGTAGAAAGTACTGACAGAGACATAGGCAGAACGCAGAGCAGCTTGTTAAGACTTTAGCTTTTGGCTACTTAATATGTTCGTGTGGAAACTCGTTCGGTACACCTCCGAACCGAACCGAAACCCCCGTACCGAAACGGTTCAATACAAATGCACGTACCTTTACACCCCTAATTATGTGTCATCAAGATGTAATATCACGATATAATGATAGTACTAAAATGTGTATCATCGGCCATTTTTATATCGTCTATATCTAACTCTACCCTCACTTGGCGGTTGTGTTTGTCCAGGATGCAAAGATCGAGCCCGAGGAGTTCACCAATCGTCTGCAGGCGGAGCTCAAGTCCTCACCACAGCCCTACCTCATCCCCTTCCTCAAGGTACTAGCGCTCTCATGGTTTTGCTGTGCTGGAGTTATCTCTAACCCATCATTAATCTATCCACGCTTCTTGAAATATCTTCTGTCTCCAGAAAACTCTTCCCGCTTTGCGTCAGTCATTACTTAGCAATCAGCAGTCTCTGGTCACACCCGCCGCCTGCGTCCCGCCTCCCACTCCCCACGTCGCTGGGACTACCGCCGCCATTCGGCCACGGTTACCCATCAGCCCTGTCGCCGGCGCTGTTCGAATGAATGCTCCGCTCACCAGCACAACTCTGGTACCGTGACCATCTTTTGTACACTTGTTTCCGAACCAGGACTTATCCTTGCTTGGACCTCTGAGGCTTCTTCCACACTAAATGCTAGCCTCGCTGTCCACTTCTTATTTATTAGGCTGCGGGCCGAGGCGGCGTCCACACGCTTCAGACTCGTCCGTCGATGATCATGGGTCAGACCATCAGACCCCACGGTGAGTCCTGTGGGCGCCTCTTCAGACCACCAAGTGCAGCAAGAACATTAAACCGACGGCGTGACATTTGGGTTCTCTGCAGGCACATTTGTCCGAGGGCCTGCCGCCATCATTGGCAGAAGTGTTGTTAACTTGGCAGCGCAAGCCAATCAGAAGAAAGTGGGTGACCCAGGGGGCGGAACTTTCAGGTGAAGTGTTGGTCATTGGTCAGCTTGATTCAGTTGGGCTAAAAAGTATTTCATCTCCCCGCACTGCTTCATGTTGTCAGAAGTAGTGGACCCTAGGTCACCATGACAACGGCATTAAATTAATTTTCCGACTAACATGTCGTTCAACGGTCGACCTCCGCAGGGACGACGACGACATCAACGACGTAGCCTCGATGGCCGGTGTCAACCTCAGCGAGGAGAACGCTCGCATTCTTGCCACAAGCTCCGAGTTTGTCGGCACCAAAATCCGCTCGTGCAAGGACGAGTCCTTCCTGCCCGCTGGGCTCCTGCACCGCCGCATCCTGGAGACAGGTAATGGGTCAAAGGTCATACGATTCAGTGCATACATATATTTACAATCATGTGACCTCGAGGCACTTCCAGATTTCAGGCGATGGTCTAACCCCCATTAAGCTCCTGTTGTTTTTTACCTGCATCAGTGCAGATTTAGGCGTATTTTAAAAGGTTTAGAGGCAAATATAAAAGCGATCATGAAAAAAATAGTTTAAAAGGGATGGTGTGGATTTTTGCACTCTTAAGAAAAATTATTTTTTTAAAGATTTAAACCATTTATCATGACCAAGACGTTACTTCTACCTCACTTCACTTGACACTTACGGCATTTAGAGAAGAAAATATCGAAGGCACATCATGTCTTTACATCTGACCGGTCCACAAATTAAACATTAATCGATGAAACACAAAATTGGACTTATTCGTGCACTGGTAACGTATTTGATTGACAGAACGAGTGCCGGGCTGCTGTGATCATGACGCTAATGAGAAAAAGGATACGTTTGTTTGAAGTTGATTTCCTGCTACAAATATTACTCTCATCTACAATTCATGTCTGCAGTTATTTTCATGCTGTGAAATTCATATTTTGTCTCATTATTTAGCTGTATATGTTCCTGTTGTTCAGCATGAATCTTTGCTGGCGATGTCAAAAAACTGTTTTTGCTGTTGAGCCTACGAGAGATTTATTTGTCTAGTTTATTATTACTATTAAGGATATTTTATTGATGCTCACAAATATCACCAAAAACGCTACAATGTGGTCATCCGTGTCGCTTGGCTTTCCTGCACAACAACAACAACAACTAAGCTTTTAGTTTCTATTATGAAAATCGAGAAAGAAAATACGGTGGATTGGACCAACAATCACAATATTTATTTCTAGGACTTAACATGACTTTAGTTTATATGCACAAGCAAGTCTTTGTAGTTATATTTAGGCAGAACCACCAAAAAAGAACACAAACTAATGCAATCTATTGTCCTTTCTTTACATTTATTTCTGCTCTCAAACTACTAATATAGTAGAGAATAAACTGAATTGAATCACAGAACGTTTGTCAAACACATCAAATGTTCAAACAAACATTTTTACAAAGTGATGGCTGTAGACACATACATGGTCCGATTGTATTCCACAAGATGTTTTTAAGAGCCATTTCCTTCTATGCACTTTTGTTTTTCCCTGACTTTATTACTTTTATGACCCACTTCTTTCGGGACTCTACGAAAACTCTTTCCTAGCTCTGTATTTGAACGACTGGAACACCCAAAAACAGAACAGCAATACGGCATTTTCTGCTCAAACTTTACACTCACTCTCACTTGTTTTAATACTACACTCAAGCTGCTTGACCACCGTGTGAATTAAGCTGTGGAGAAGAACCTTCTTATTGGGACCCTCTCTTTAGAAGGGAAGAGTCCACCCAGATTCTTTAATTCTAAGGCTGTCTAAAATAAATGAGAGGCGACTAGAATTGAAGATGAATATTTTTTGCTATACCAAAAGAGTAAATACAAACAATAGCAATATCAGCACTAAATAGAGGACTGAGGCGTCAAAAATGCGGAGCAATCTCTAAAATGGTCGCCCCCCCTCGCATGCTTTTGTCCACCTCGGCTGCTTTGCTTTGGCAGGGGTCGAAACTTAAAGATAACTTGGTGTGTGTGTATGCCGAACGCATTCTTCTCTACATTCGCTCCTCACACCTGGTACCTAATGAACCCATTAAAACCAGAGAGATTAATAAAAGTGTGTGTGTGCACATGGATAAATAACAGTGAGATCATTGTGTTTATCTCCTTGAACAAAACTGTGGCCAAAGCCAGTAACTTCTAAAGCGATCCATTTTGCTCAAAGGTGGGAAAATGTTCCTCTAACACACCCATCAGGTGAACAGTTCTGAATACTTGTGTTTTGCGTCGCCTCCACAGCAAGGAAGCTGGGCGTGAGCGAGGTGCCGCTTGAAGTGGTCAACTTGGTGTCGCACGCTACGCAGTCCAGACTGCGCGCGGTCTTGGAGAAGGTCACCATGGTTGCTCAGCACCGAGCAGACGGAGTCAAGGTGAGAGAAAAAGGTGTCCAGGTGGTCTGTGTCCATGTGGCGTCTGTTAGACAAGCCTGACATTTTTGTTTTCTGTCATCAGGACGAAGATCATCACGAACAGACGTCAGATGTTCGCTCTCAGCTTCGTTTCTTCGAGCAGTTGGAACGTCTGGAGAAGCAGAGGAAGGACGAGCAAGAGCGAGAAATTCTGCTGAAGGCCGCTAAGGTCCTGATCTGACTGACTACGCTTTGTTTGCACACGAGTGACGCCATCCAGCCTTTTCAGCACTGAAGTGAGCCTTCGTGTCTCTCTTGCAGAGTCGTGCCAGACAAGAAGATCCCGAGCAGGCTCGCCTGAAGCAGAAGGCCAAAGAGGTTTGTGCTCATCAGTCAGAGGAGAAGTTCTACACAAAGTTTTTAAACGAGTGCTACAAATTAATGCTAATGTATTGGTTTTACAGGAAAGATGACTATAGCAAAAATAATCATCACAATTATGTTGATTGATATTGAAATCACGATTAATAACCCGATTATTCATTAATTTGAAAAAAAGAGTATTTATTGTAAAAGTCGCCAAAACTCAACTTTAAATACCGGTAATATAATTTAAAAGAAGAAGAGATATAAATTAGTAATGAATAAACAAGTGAAATAATAATAATAGTAACAACAATAAAAACAATAGCAATATAATAACATTTAGTTTTTCCTTTTTAATTGTATTAAATTCCAATCTTTACATTTTACTCCCTTTTTACCACCATAGAGTGTGTGCTTTTTGTGTCACAAATAATTTTATAAAATGCAAAAATCCTCACATTTGTTGGTGCAATACATCATTGGACACTTTTTACCAATATTTAAAGTCGAAGCAATAATATTTTTTGTAAATGCATCAATGAGTATTTTAATGCATTATGCTTGTGTAAGGTACTTTTTTGAAACCTTTATTTTGTTAGCCCAGCCAGACCGAATGTTCCGCACAGCGCTGTTATTGTAAAGGGGGATGTGTGCTGCTGTTCCGAGCTTGACGAGTTTTAAGGCGACCAGAGGCCGTTTAAAAAAAATAAAAAATAAACGAGCCTCTCAAGTTGCAACTGCTGTCCTGTTTCGACATTGATCTCACATCCGTGATGTCGTTTACAACAACAGATTAGATGTATTGTGCTTGTATGGTTTGTTCTTGCTAGCTTTAGCTTCGTAGTTTAGTTGCTCTCGACATTGTTTCATTTAGGATGTGTTTTCGGGGACGAATGAGCGGTATGATTTTCCCAAACAAATGTTCCTTTCCCTCACAGTGACAACATTTCACTTAAATTAATGTCAATTTCCGTGATATTCTGCGTTTAACAGTGGATTCCGTTTTATTGGCCAACTCTGTGACTTTGTCCATGGTTATGTTAACTCGGAAATGCTGTACTTTTTTTGTTAGGTTTAGTGATTATTGATTAGGAATACTAGCATTGTGTGAAATAAAAAGTAACAACCATGGTGAGATCCCAAACATCTAGTAGACATGCTCTTTTTTTCTCTCATACGCTCCTCATCTGTTTCACTGGTACAAGCTCAGGAATTTGCATGCACTTTGTGCGGGCAATTATCGTTTTTTTCGTTGTAATATTTTTATGATTGTGAAAAGCTAAAAATCGAAATTCGAATAATTATCCAGCCCTACCAAGAACCTAACTTTTCTTTTTGTCCTGTAACAGATGCAGCAACAGGAGTTGGCTCAAATCCGACAGCGAGACGCCAACCTCACCGCGCTGGCTGCCATTGGGCCTCGGAAGAAACGCAGGATGGACTCGCCGGGTAGCACTACAGCCTGCACAGAGGTAATGTTCATCTGTGTTGTCAAAACAGAAAAGGATGCCCCCCCCCCGGTAATGAACTTACTAATGAGTCAGTATTGTATTTGACTCAGGTCGTGTCGAGTGGAAGCCCCGCCTCGTCCCGCCAGCAGCTGCGTCAGCGCATCACTAGAGTCAACCTCAGGGACTTGATCGTGTGTCTAGAGCAGGACGGCAGCACGGCGCGCTCGCTAACGCTCTATAAAGCGCTGCTCAAGTGAGGCGTACCTCCCGGACCCTGCCCTCCTGGGGCCCATGCTTGGTACAGACGGCGGCTCAGAGCCTTCCCACTCCATGAGTCACGCCCCCCACCTGAAAGTATCCACGACGTGGCAACGAGGCAATGTGAGGTCACAATGTGACTGTCTGCTAAGGAATACAATGCATCCATTAGCTTATCTTAAAGCTAACATACATTTTTTTTTTCAAGCTGCACAAATACAACAGCACGGATTTGTTGCCATGGACCCTATGGTGGCCATCTTTTACTAAACATGGTTTCACTACACTAACATGCTGTCGAGCCACTCAGAGACTGTTTACTGATGAACTCCTTGATAAAAACCATGAATGAATTCACATTTAGCATTCATATGCTAAGCTATGATGCTCTAATGATGACACCTGGATTAGGATGCAGGCTTGTCCACCTGTTTATCTGATCAAAATGCAAGTGATTTTTTTGTTGGGAAAAACGTTGGCGCCTCATTCAGGCGTAGCCCGCCTGTGATCCCCTCAATGATGCAACGTGTCGCAGTGCAAAGACTTTGTGACTTTATCTTGTAGTGCATAATGCAGTTTTTCTTCACTTTTTAAGACTTTTTGGAGGTTTTTAACGCTTTACATGTTTGTTTCTGACGAGCGCACCGGTTGGTCGACATGAACTTTTACGATTATTTATATTTCCTATATTCTGTACTCAATCATTAAATTTTACACCTGTTTGTACCTTGACTAAAATTAAATAAAGATATGTCAAAAGAGCACTGATGTCATCAACAGTTGACCAGTGATTACCGTGATGAGGTTTCATCACTTTAGCTGGTGGAATGAGAAGTAACTCAATATCCCCTAAATGATGTGTATAAAATTACCCTAAAATATTGAAGCAAAAATAAAAAACATTAAAGCTGCAAGCAGCACTGAACGGGCCCTTGCACCTCCTTGCAACCAAAGCCAAAAATGAAATGCTAACAGAATGGACCAGAAACCAAGTTATATGACTCTGAAAAGTTAGCATATTAACAGTTAGGATGTGTCAAATACCATGTTATGTGAATTTGAGGTATTTGGTTGCAAGATTGGCTAAAAAAAAGTTAACATGCAAGTTTAACGACTAAACATTGTGCAGAAAAAAAAGAGTCCAAAGCAGCACTTCCCTTCTTCATGTAATTAAAGTGAATGATATATATAATGTACTTTTCACAATTGTCGCCACACGCTTTACATTGAGAAAACCTGTATTGAAGCTTGGTGGTGGTGAGATATATTTGTACCAGTGTGTGTGGCACTAGGAGAAAAGTGTGTAAAGTGTCTTGCCCAAAGACACAACAGCTGAAGCTGGGTTTGAACCAGGAACTTTCAATTTCGGCATGGCCACTCTATATGCTAAGTAATGGCACCAGTAACAGGTTTTCTGCTTAACTTAGATAAAGATATTTCGCCTCCTGGTAATGCCACAAAGTAAATACATTGCTATTTTAAGTAATGTTTTTTCCCTAGAATGCAACGGGACTGTTAAAATAGCTGTCACCGTGTACCCACAATGCATTATTCTGTTTGTTTTTGGTTAAGTTTGGTGGTAAATTTTTTCTTCTTTATAAAAATACACTCCTCTCTGAGCTGCCACCTTAACGTGGTAGAGGAGTTTGCGTGTCCCAATGATCCTAGGAGCTATGTTGTCCGGGGGCTTTATGCCCCCTGGTAGGGTCTCCCAAGACAAACTGGTCCTAGGTGAGGGATCAGACAAAGAGCAGCTCAAAGACCCTCCATGAAAAATAAAAACCAAGGACCCAGATTTCCCTCGCCCGGACGCGGGTCACCGGGGCCCCCTCTGGAGCCAGGCCCGGAGGTGGGGCACGATGGCGAGCGCCTGGTGGCCGGGCCTGTCCCCATGGGGCCCGGCCGGGCACAGCCCGAAGAGGCAACGTGGGTCTCCCCTCCAATGGGCTCACCACCCATGGCAGGGGTCATAGAGGTCGGGTGCGATGTGAGCTGGGCGGCAGCCGAAGGCAGGGCGCTTGGCGGTCCGATCCTCGGCTACAGAAGCTAGTTCTTGGGACGTGGAACGTCACCTCGCTGGGGGGGAAGGAGCCTGAGCTAGTGCGCGAGGTGGAGAAGTTCCGGCTAGATATAGTCGGACTGACTTCGACGCACAGCAAGGGCTCTGGAACCAGTTCTCTCGAGAGGGGCTGGACTCTCTTCCACTCTGGCGTTGCCGGCAGTGAGAGGCGACGGGCTGGGGTGGCAATTCTTGTTTCCCCCCGGCTCAGAGCCTGTACGTTGGAGTTCAACCCGGTGGACGAGAGGGTAGCTTCCCTCCGCCTTCAGGTGGGGGCACGGGTCCTGACTGTGGTTTGCGCTTACGCGCCAGGCCGCAGCTCAGAGTACCCACCCTTTTTGGATTCACTCGAGGGAGTACTTGAGAGTGCTCCCCCGGGTGATTCCCTCGTTCTACTGGGGGACTTCAATGCTCATGTTGGCAACGACAGTGAAACCTGGAGAGGCGTGATTGGGAAGAATGGCTGCCCTGATCTGAACCCGAGCGGTGTTTTGTTATTGGACTTTTGTGCCCGTCACAGATTGTCCATAACGAACACCATGTTCAAACATAAGGGTGTCCATATGTGCACTTGGCACCAGGACACCCTAGGCCGCAGTTCCATGATCGACTTTGTAGTTGTGTCATCGGATTTGCGGCCTCATGTTTTGGACACTCGGGTGAAGAGAGGGGCGGAGCTTTCTACCGATCACCACCTGGTGGTGAGTTGGCTGCGATGGTGGGGGAGGATGCCGGACAGACCTGGCGGGCCCAAACGCATTGTGAGGGTTTGCTGGGAATGTCTGGCAGAGTCTCCTGTCAGAGAGAGTTTCAATTCCCACCTCCGGAAGAACTTTGAACATGTCACGAGGGAGGTGCTGGACATTGAGTCCGAATGGACCATGTTCCGCGCCTCTATTGTCGAGGCGGCTGATTGGAGCTGTGGCCGCAAGGTAGTTGGTGCTTGTCGTGGCGGTAATCCTAGAACTCGTTGGTGGACACCGGCGGTGAGGGATACCGTCAAGCTGAAGAAGGAGTCCTATCGGGTTCTTTTGGCTCATGGGACTCCTGAGGCAGCGGACAGGTACCGACAGGCCAAGCGGTGTGCGGCTTCAGCGGTCGCAGAGGCAAAAACTCGGACATGGGAGGAGTTCGGGGAAGCCATGGAAAACGACTTCCGGACGGCTTCGAAACAATTCTGGACCACCATTCGCCGCCTCAGGAAGGGGAAGCAGTGCACTATCAACACCGTGTATGGCGGGGATGGTGTTCTGCTGACCTCGACTGCGGATGTTGTGGATCGGTGAAGGGAATACTTCGAAGACCTCCTCAATCCCACCAACACGTCTTCCTATGAGGAAGCAGTGCCTGGGGAGTCTGTGGTGGGCTCTCCTATTTCTGGGGCTGAGGTTGCTGAGGTAGTTAAAAAGCTCCTCGGTGGCAAGGCCCCAGGGGTAGATGAGATCCGCCCGGAGTTCCTTAAGGCTCTGGATGCTGTGGGGCTGTCTTGGTTGACAAGACTCTGCAGCATCGCGTGGACATCGGGGGCGGTACCTCTGGATTGGCAGACCGGGGTGGTGGTTCCTCTCTTTAAGAAGGGGAACCGGAGGGTGTGCTCTAACTATCGTGGGATCACACTCCTCAGCCTTCCCGGTAAGGTCTATTCAAGTGTACTGGAGAGGAGGCTACGCCGGATAGTCGAACCTCGGATTCAGGAGGAACAGTGTGGTTTTCGTCCTGGTCGTGGAACTGTGGACCAGCTCTATACTCTCGGCAGGGTCCTTGAGGGTGCATGGGCCCAACCAGTCTACATGTGTTTTGTGGACTTGGAGAAGGCATTCGACCGTGTCCCTCGGGAAGTCCTGTGGGGAGTGCTCAGAGAGTATGGGGTATCGGACTGTCTGATTGTGGCAGTCCGCTCCCTGTATGCTCAGTGCCAGAGCTTGGTCCGCATTGCCGGCAGTAAGTCGGACCCGTTTCCAGTGAGGGTTGGACTCTGCCAAGGCTGCCCTTTGTCACCGATTTTGTTCATGACTTTTATGGACAGAATTTCTAGGCGCAGTCAAGGCGTTGAGGGGATCTGGTTTGGTGGCTGCAGGATTAGGTCTCTGCTTTTTGCAGATGATGTGGTCCTGATGGCTTCATCTGGCCAGGATCTTCAGCTCTCACTGGATCGGTTCGCAGCCGAGTGTGAAGCGACTGGGATGAGAATCAGCACCTCCATGTCCGAGTCCATGGTTCTCGCCCGGAAAAGGGTGGAGTGCCATCTCCGGGTTGGGGAGAAGATCTTGCCCCAAGTGGAGGAGTTCAAGTACCTCGGAGTCTTGTTCACGAGTGAGGGAAGAGTGGATCGTGAGATCGACAGGCGGATCGGTGCGGCGTCTTCAGTAATGCGGACGCTGTATCGATCCGTTGTGGTGAAGAAGGAGCTGAGCCGGAAGGCAAAGCTCTCAATTTACCGGTCGATCTACGTTCCCATCCTCACCTATGGTTATGAGCTTTGGGTTATGACCGAAAGGACAATATCACGGGTAAAAGCGGCCGAAATGAGTTTCCTCCGCCGGGTGGCTGGGCTCTCCCTTAGAGATAGGGTGAGAAGCTCTGCCATCCGGGGGGAGCTCAAAGTAAAGCCGCTTCTCCTCCACATCGAGAGAAGCCAGATGAGGTGGTTCGGGCATCTGGTCAGGATGCCACCCGAACGCCTCCCTCGGGAGGTGTTTAGGGCACGTCCGACCGGTAGGAGGCCGCGGGGAAGACCCAGGACACGTTGGGAAGACTATGTCTCCCGGCTGGCCTGGGAACGCCTCGGGGTCCCACAGGAAGAGCTGGACGAAGTGGCTGGGGAGAGGGAAGTCTGGGCTTCCCTGCTTAGGTTGCTGCCCCCGCGACCCGACCTCGGATAAGCGGAAGAAGATGGATGGATGGATGGATATAAAAATACATTACCTGATTGTTTGGAACATCTACTTGCAAACAATGTTAGTTTTAGGAAAAACAATGTTAAAACCTCCAATGGGCTCTCCACTCATAGGAGGGGCCATAGAAGTCAGGTGTGATGTGAGCTGGGCGGAAGCCGAAAGCATGGCACTTGGCGGTCCGATCCTCGGCTACATAAGCTAGTTCTTGAGAGGTGGAACGTCACCTCGCTGGGGGGGAAGGAGCCTGAGCTGGTGCGCTAGGTGGAGAAGGTCCGGCTAGATATAGTCGGACTCACTTCGACGCACAACTCGGGCTCTAGAACGAGTTCTCTCATGAGGGGCTGGACTCTCTTCCACTCTGGCGTTGCACGCACTGAGAGGGGACAGGCTGGGGTGGTAATTTTTGTTGCCCCCCAGCTGAACGCCTCCACGTTAAACTTCAACCCAGAAGACGAGACGGTAGCTTCCCTCCGCCTTCGGGTGGGTGGGGGGAAGGGTCTTGACTGTTGTTTGTGCTTACGTACCAAACAGCAGCTCAGAGTACTCAACCTTTTTGGAATCCCTCGAGGGAGTACTTTGTTCTGCTGGGTGACTTCAACGCTCATGTTGGTAACTACAGTGAAACGTGGAGAGGCGTAATTGGGAAGACTGGCTGCCCGGATCTGAACCCGAGTTGTGTTTTGTTATTGGACTTTTGTGCTCATCACAGATTGTCAATAACAAACACCATGTTCAAACATAAGGGTGTCCATATATGCACTTGGCACCACCTCAGCCGCAGTTCCATGATCGACTTTGTAGTTGGGTCATCGGATTTGCGATCTCATGTTTTGGACACTATGGTGAAGAGAGGGGTGGTGCTTTCTACCGATCACCACCTGGTGGTGAGTTGGCTCCAATGATGGGGGAGGATGCCGGACAGACCTGGCAAGCCCAAACGCATTGTGAGGGTCTGCTGGGAACATCGAGCAGAGTCTCCTGTCAGAGAGAGTTTCAATTCCCACCTCCGGGAGAACTTTGAACATGTCACGAGGGAGACGCTGGATATTGAGTCCGAGTGGACCATGTTCCATACCTCTGTTGTCGAGGCGGCCGACCAGAGCTCTGGCCGCAAGGTGGTTTGTACCTGTCGTGGCGGTAATCCTAGAACCCGCCGTTGGACACCAGCGGTGAGGGGTGCCGTCAAGCTGAAGAAAGAGTCCTATTGGGTCCTTTTGGCTCAAGGGACTCCGGAGGCGGCGGACAGGTACCAACAGGCCAAGCGTTGTGCGGCTTCGGCGGTCGCGGAGGCAAAAACTCAGACATGGGAGGAGTTTGGAGAAGCCATGGAAAACGACTTCTGGATGGCTTTGAAGCGATTCTGGACCACCATCCGCCGCCTCAGGAAAGGAAAGCAGTGCACTGTCAACACCGTGTATGGTGAGGGTGGTGTGCTGCTGACCTCGACTGTGGATCGGTGGAGGGAATACTTCAAAGACCTCCTCAATCCCACCAACACGTCTTCCTATGAGGAAGCAGTGCTTGGGGCCGAGGTTGCCGAGGTAGTTAAAAAGCTTCTGGGTGGGTGAGGTCTGCCCGGATTTCTGTAAGACTCTGGATACTGTGGGGCTGTCTTGGTTGACAAGACTCTGCAACTTTGCGGTACGTCTGGATTGGCAGACCGGGGTGGTGGTTCCTCTCTTTAAGAAATGGAACTGGAGGGTGTGTCCAACTATCGTGGGATCACACTCCTCGGCAAGGTCTATTCAGGTGTACTGGAGAGGAGGCTACACCGGATAGCCGAACTTTGGATTCAGGAGGAGCAGTGTGGTTTTCGTCCTGGTCGTGGAACTGTGGACCAGCTCTATACTCTCGGCAGGGTCCTTAAGGGTCCACGGGAGCTTGCCCAATCAGTCTTCATCTCCTTGGAGAAGGCATTCGACTGTGTCCCTCTGGAAGTCCTGTGGGGAGTGCTCAGAGAGTATGGGGTATCGGACTGTCTGTCTGTGGCAGTCCGCTCCCTGTATGATCAGTGTCAGAGCTTGGGCCGCATTACCGGCAGTAAGTCGGATCCGTTTTCAATGAGGGTTGGACTCCGCAAAGGCTGCTCTTTGTCAACGATTCTGTTCATAAAGGCTGCTCTTTGTCAACGATTCTGTTCATAACTTTTATGGACAGAATTTCTAGGCGCAGATAGGGCGTTGAGGGGATTCGGTCTGGTGGTTGCAGGATTAGGTCTCTGCTTTTTGCAGATGATGTGGTCCTGATTGCTTCATCTGGCCAGGATCTTCAGCTCTCACTGGATTGGTTTGCAGCCGAGTATGAAGCGACTGGGATGAGAATCAGCACCTCTAAGTCCGAGTCCATCTCCGGGTTGGGGAAGAGATCTTGCCCCAAGTGGAGGAGTTCAAGTACCTCGGAGTCTTGTTCACGAGTGAGGGAAGAGTGGATTGTGAGATCGACAGGCGGATCTGTGCAGCGCCTTCAGTCATGCAGACACTGTATCGATCGTTGTGGTAAAGAAGGAGCTGAGCTGGAAAGCAAAGCTCTCAATTTACCGGTCGATCTACGTTCCCATCCTCCCCTATGGTCATGAGCTTTGGTTTATGACCGAAATGACAAGATCACGGGTACAAGCAGCAGAAATGAGTTTCCTACGTCGGGTAGTGGGGCTCTTCCTTAGAGATAGGGTTAGAAGCGTTGTCATCTGGGAGGAGCTCAAAGTAAAGCCGCTGCTTCTCCACATCGAAAGGAGCCAGATGAGGTGGTTCGGGCATCTGGTCAGGATGCCACCCTGGAGCCTCCTTGGGGAGGTATTTAAGGCACGTCCGAACGGTAGGAGGCCACTGGGAATACCCCTCCGGGAGGAGTAGGACGAATAGCTGGGGAGAGGGAAGTCTGGGTTTCTCTGCTTAGGCTGTTGCCCCCACAACCAGACCTCGGATAAGCGGAAGAAAATGGATGGATGGGAATGTTAAAACCATGATTGTGGTAGGTAAGCTATTCAGTGACTTTGCCCTGACTGTTGTCTTAAACAGTGCTTGGTCTTATTCAGACAGCATTAGGATCAATCATAGTTGTTAAAAAAGTATGCAAATGTGTATTATTGACCAGTAAGGAATTGGGTAAATCAGTTTACTCTAATACAAAGTATGTTAATAACAAGTTAATAAGTAGATCATTCCTAACATTACCTATATGCACGTGTACTCTATTAAACCTCAAAATTAATTCATTTTAACAATTGTATACAGTGTAGAAAATAAAATTGAAAGAGCTTAGGCTTTTTAAGGTTACTTTGGCTCATGGTACGGTTTAAATATCCAGATAGCTGTCACGGCGCATGCGCAATCCCGCATGTCATCTGCTGCAAGCACAGCTGGCACTTCCCGCATTGCGGCCATGTGCCTGCAAGGCTGCAGGCAATCACCAATCCGCGCACCTGGGTCTCATGAGGGCAGACAGCATAAAGACTAGCGGACCATGAAGATCCAGTGCCGGAACGTAGTTCACTCTGCGTAGTAAGCATCCCGTCTCCGGTTTCCCTCCGCGTACTTGCTCTCTCTGTGCTTCCCTTGTGCCCGTGTCTTATGTCCTCTGTGTTACCCGCAGTGTTCCCTCTGTTCCCTGCCTTCTCGCCTTGACCCTTTGGCCTGACGAAGGATTCATTCAACACGCACATACAACAACCCCTGGTAACATTTACATTGTTAATTATACACATCGTCTTACACCATTCACCTAGTGTAGAATACACACCCCTATACATCATCATCATCATTAGTGTCAATAAACCTATTGAACTGATCCCTGATGTTGTGTCGTCTTCTTCCCCCACCGTACGTAACAATACCAGTAGGAATACAAAGACAGTGTAACTAAACCGTAACTGAGAATAGCTGAATAGCTATATGGTTTGATTCGAGCCGCATATACACTATATTGACAAAAGTGTTTGGCCACCTGCCTTTACTCACATATGAACTTGAAGTGCCATCCCATGGAATTGTCCAAAATGCTTTCCCATTCAAAGTTCCTTTCACTGGAACTAAGAAGCCAAGCCCAACTCCTGAAAAACAACCCCACACCATAATTCCTCCTCCACCAAATTTCACACTCGGCACAATGCAGTCCGAAATGTACCGTTCTCCTGGCAACCTCCAAACTCAGACTGGTCCTTCAGATTGCCAGATGGTAAAGCGTGACTCATCAGTCCAGAGAAGGCGTCTCCACTGCTTTAGAGTCCAGTGGCCACATGCTTTACACCACTGCATTCCACGCTTTGCATTGGACTTAGTGATATATGGCTTAGATGCAGCTGCTCGGCCATGGACACCCATTCCATGAAGCTCTCTGTGTACTGTACGTGGGCTAATTGGAAGGTCACATAAAGTTTGTAGCTCTGTAGCAACTGACTGTGCAGAAAGTCTTTGCACTATGCGCTTCAGCGTCCGCTGACCCCTCTGTCAGTTGACGTAGTCTACCACTTGGTGGATGACTTGCTGTTGTTCCCAAACTCTTCACTTTTCTTATAACAAAGTTGACTTTGGAATATTCAGGAGCGAGGAAATTTCACGACTGGATTTCTTGCACAGGTAGCATCCTATGACAGTTCCACGCTGGAAATCACTGAGAGCGGCCCATTCTTTCACAAATGTTTGTAGATACAGTCTCCATGCCTAAGTGCTTTATTTTATGCACCTGTGGCCGGGCCAAGTGATTAGGGCACCTGATTCTCATCATTTGGATGGGTGGCCAAATAATTTTGGCAATATAGTGTATGTAATGTTCCAGTGGCCCAATCACATGTGCCGTTGGTATTCCACGTACTACCTTGATTAACCTATTAAGAGAGGATTAGGGCAAACCCTAACCCACCACAAGTCCTTGAGGGTCCGCCCATGTCATGTCAGCCATTTTGATAGACGTAGTATGACTTTAGCCTTGTATTTAAATTGCTACAAGCAATTTGTAAGTGCTTCAGAGAAGAGAATTCATACCAGATCATAATAGATATGATAACATTCTGTAATCCTAATTTAGATGATACGACGAATTAGCCCCTCTAGTGGTACAGATAAATCACTATAATATAACTTTAATCTCCATGTAGCAATATAATCAAGCATATCCCTGTCTATTTAAAAATATACATCTTTTCACATGAGTGTTGAGGACAGATTTATACAAATGATTATATCAAATCACACGTCTACAGTGTTTAATAACTCCTTCGAGCCTGGCATGTCACTATTCAGCTTTTATTTTTTGGCAGTACGGCATACAAGTTCATGGCGACCATCTTTGTACTCCTCTGCAATCTGGGCACCATGAATCAAAGTAGCCTTGCATATAGTTGTCTCTAAATACTGCCCAACTATTGAACCAGCTATCATGAGAGGGCTATGGTTAGGGTTGGGGTTAGAATTACAGTCAGGGTTAAACTTTACCTTCCGTAGGTCCCTGAACGTAAGCCCATGTCATGTCCAACAGCCATTTCGGCAGTAGTAGTATGACCTCAAGCTTTTAATTACATTGCAACAGGCAATCTATAACTGCCTATTAAATTATAGTGAATCAATGTGTTTCAAAGAGAAGCCACCATTGCAAATCAGAAAGTGTTAGCCTGTAGACTCTCTTTCAGTAACTCATTTATAGATTATACTAGGGATTTTCCTACTTGGTGGTACGGTTAAGTTATTGTAAAATAACTTTAACTTCTATACAACAATATAATCAATCATATTCTTATCTATTTAATAGTGTACATGTTTTCACATGATTGTTGAGGATGGATCCATATATTGGTTGATATTGACTCATACAGCTGCAATGTTTAACAAATGCTTCGAGTTCGGGATGTCACTATGCAGCGTACCATTGTAACTTATAGTTTCAACGTTTATCTATTCGCAGCAATGAATTCTGGGTTCACGACGGCCATCTTTGTACTACTCTGCAATCTGGGTACAACTTTTTAACAGTACCATCATTCAAAGTAGCCTTGTATATAGCTTTCTCTAAGGTCTACCCACCCATTGATACACTAACCGAGAGAGGGTTAAAGTTAAGGTCAAGTTCAAGGCAAGGGCTAGGGAAAACCCTAATCCCCCCACCCAGGTCCCTGAGGATCAGCCTATGTCATGTCCAACAGTCATTTTGGCAGTAGTAGCATGGTCCTAAACTTTTAATTATATTACTTCAAGCAATCTACAATCGCCCATTAAATAATAGGGGTAGTGTGGCTCTGTTGGTAGAGCGGCCGTGCCAGCAACTTGAGGGTTCCATGTTCGATCCCCGCTTTCGCCATCCTCGTCAGTGCCATTGTGTCCTTGGGCAAGATACTTCACCCACCTGCTCCCAGTGCCACCCACACTGGTTTAAATGTAACTTTGATAATGGGTTTCTTGTTACGGTTCAAACACCTGCCTCCTCGGGACACGCCCACGGGCGTTCGTCTCCTGCTGCAGCCGCACCTCCACGCAGCTGCAGTCACACCTGACGCTGATGAGTCTCCTGCCTTCATAAGCCAGTGTGTCCTGCGTTCCAGTACCAGAACGTAGCTACTTGTACTTGTACAGTAAGCCTCACACGTGTCTTGCTTCTTAGCTCATGTTCTTCTTCGCCCTGTGTGTTTCCCCTCCGTCGTGCTCATTGTGTCTTGTCCTATGTCGTCATCCAGCAACCCTTGTCATCCCCTGGTTTCTAGAAGTTTGTCTCGTCCCCCTGGATCCCCTCTGGACTCTCTGCTGCCTTCCTGGATCTCGACCTCATGCCTACCCTTGGACCACGACGCCTCGCTCCAGCCCCTGACCTCCTGCCTGACCCTGGACCTCCGAGCCTGCCTTGCCCTTTCTGGACTTGCGCACCGATCTAAACACGCACCTTCAACACCACCTGGTAACACTCCTCATATACTCTGTTGGAGCCATTTACTCTTTATGTCCGTCAAATTTATGACGTCACTAAAGGGGTTGGCTCAAGGCCAAGTGCCAGTCTACTTAGGGAGGGGCTGGGATCTTGCTCAGGTGTTGCTGAGTGGAGGCGCAACAGTTTTTGACTGTGCCAGGCTTTGATTTGTTTGTTCCCGTTTATTTTCCGTTTTTGTAACCAAGTGAGTTTGATTTATGACTGTATGTTAATAAATATTTGTGTTAAACATGGACACAATTTTGGACATCAATTATTAGTCAGCTGCACACGTCTAAACTAGCTTCAGTTATATTCGGCAACCAGTAGCAGTAATAGTATAGGACTTTACCGCTACATTTAGTCAAAAACTGCCTCATCGGAACGCGAGTTGTTTATTAGGAAGCAACAAGCTACGAGGCTCATAAAGAAAAGGAACGCACGGGCCGCTGTCAACGTTTGTTTGGTGATCGGCGGCGGAGGAAACGGATCGGCGAAGCGGCGGAGACCTTCTGCAATCAAGCTCTGCATGACAGCTACGAGTCCCACTGGAGAGCTACAGGGTCGCTCATTGGGGACAGCAGCCAGCAGCAGCAGCAGCAGATCATCCCACCGAGCCAAGCATCGCGCATGCGTGCTGTGCGTGGAGGAGGACGCGGAGCAGCGTTGAGCCCGTCCTACACGGTATGTTTTAGCGGCGCGCCGACATAAACAAAAGCAAAAAGGCCATTGTTAAAATGTGTGCACACAAATATTGAAAAAATCCAATGCATTGGTGACTATTTGACTTGACTTGCGCGCGGGTTGAAAAACTTTGACTTTTCCAAATGGAGGAGGAGGGAGCACAAATGTGCGCTGATTTTTTTATTTTTAATGTATTTATTATTTTTATTTTTATTATTTACTTATTTTTATTTTATTTTATTTTTTAAATTTTATTTTTTATTTCATTTTATTTTTTTATTTTTTATTTTTTTTTATTTTTTTTTAAATCTTATTATTTATTTGTGTGTGGCGTCGCGCGGGTCTCACTTCCTGTTGGATGGGGTCCGTGCCCGTGTGGCCCGACCTTGCGCTGTGGGGTCTCTGTTGGTGACTTGGTGTGGTGGCGGCGCAGCCCCCGTGTCTGGTCTGGATGCTGTGTCTCGGTTGTTTGGGCGGTGGTGTGTTTGTGCGGGTTTGGGTTGGGGTGGGGGGCCTTTTGGTTGGGGGGGTTGTTGGTGTCTCTTGTTTGCGTGTTGGCGTTCGGGCTGACCGGCGGGCTGGCGCCGGCTGGTCTCCGTGGCCCTGGTGGCGTGTGGTTGCTGGTCGCAGTTTTTTTTTGATCGCTTTGATTTGATTGGCTGGTGCTGGCTGTCTGGGGTTATTGCGGCTGCTGTTTCTGCTGCCGTTTGTTTGTGGTGTGGGCACCCGTGGCTGCTGGGTCTGGTGCAGGGGTGTGGCTGATGTTGTGACTGATGGCAGCGCGCGCGCGTGATGGCTGTCGGGGCTGACGAACTATGTATATGTGTGTGTATGTATGTATGTTTATATATGTGTATGTGTACATATGTGTATGTATATGTATATATGTGTATGTGTGGGTATGTATACGTGTATGTGTGTATGTGTATGTATATATGCATGTATGTATGTATATTTCTGGGGGTACGCTCTGGGCCTGCCTGTCAGACGGGGGTCGACGCCTCAGGCTACTGCATCCGAACTGCGTGTCTGGAGCTCCTGGGTCCCGCTGTCCATCCCTTCCGGGTGCCCGTCTTGGTTGGGGCCTGTTGGGCCTAGTCCCTGCGTCTGTTGTGGTAGCTTGGTGCTGCAAGGTATTCCGAGGTGCTGCGAGTCGGCCAGTTGCTGGGGTAGTGACCTTGTTTGTCAGCATGTCTGTGATCTTCTTTTAATTCTTTTTTTTTTTAATTAATTAATTAATTAATTAATTAATTTATTTATTTTTTAATATATTTTATTAATATTATTTTTTAATTTTCCCCTCCCTCAGGGGGGGGGGCTCGGCGGGGCGGTTGCTGGTTGTTCCATCTCCATCGTTGGGGTCCCTGCGGGTGGGGTGGGTGGTTCCCGTGGCCCTGTGCCTGGGTGGTCCTGCGGCGGCCGGTTTGGGTGGGGTGGCCGGGGGCTGGCCTCGCCGCGCTCTCCGGGGGTGGGGGGTGGGCTCGTGGGGGCCCGGTTGCCGGTGGGGCGGGGGCGGTCTTCCCGTCCGGTTGCGGGGAGTCTCTGGGTCCCTCGGGCGGGGCGTCTCGCCTTTCTGCCCGTGTGGGGTGTGGTCTCTCGCTGGCTTGGGGTCTGGCTGTCCCCTGCTTTTCTCGTGCCCTGTCCTCTGCCGGGTGCGTCTGTCTGCGGCCTGCTGCTGGCCCTTGTGGGCGGTACGGTGGGTCGGGCTCTGGGGTTCCTGTCGCTGGCCGGCTTGGCTGCGTGGGGGCGGTGGTCCCTGGTTCCCTGGGCACCACGCCTCCTGTTTGTGGGTTGGGCTCTCGGGGGTGATGGGGCCGTGCTCTGGCTCCCACGCACTCTGGGAGTCGAATGTATTGTACATGCAAATTCACATATGCTCACATACGTACATAGGTACCTACGCTCCCACATACATACACAAATACAGTACATATTTACCTACCTAATGTTCGTACATCCACACGCACATTCAATATACAAACATACACATACACATACTGTACATATACATTCACTGTACAAACACATATTCACATTCTGTACATATACATTCATTGTACAAACACATATACACATTCTGTACATATACAAGTACATATGCATACTTACACTCATGCACATAATCACGTTGCATCAAACATATATTAACGTTGTTGCCCTAGGGTAAACTGGGTGTAACACATGGCACACTGACAAAGCTTAACCTATTGTGACTATAACAATCTACAAGGTTAATGTAGGTTGCTTCTCTTTCTCCCCCTCCATTTTTCTGCATTCTTTTGTATCTCAAGTTATCATTACGTATATGTATTGTTGCATTTGAACAACTGTATTGTTGATAATAAAGGTAAATTATTGGTATTGTTCATTATCAATAGCGCTATTTCTATTGGTATTTGTATTGATCCATTTGTAGTGTAATAATGCTCATGGTTATTTCTGTATTATTTTTTATTTTTCGCTAACTGCTTATTTGCTATTACTTTTACCATCATATTTGTACATGTCATATTTGCTGATGTTGCTCTATTGTTGTTGTTGTTTGCTGTTGTTGTTTTTGTCTCTCTGTCTAATCCCCCTCTTGTCCCCACAATTTCCCCCTCTGTCTTCTTTTTTTTTCTCTTTCTATCCCCTCCTGCTCCGGCCCGGCTGCACTAAATGATAATATAAATACATTTAATAAAGTCAAATACAAATAAGGCAACAAGAGAAGTATCCTACACTTCTCTTTTGTAAAGTAAATCTGAACAGCCGACATGGGCATCTACATCAACTATATGATTTGCCTGAGAAGCTGGACAGGACATTAAAAAAAAAAAAAAAAAAAAAAAAAAAAAAAAAAAAATGTGCGCTGATGAACATAAACAGCCACAGGAGGACAATGTGGCTGAACGTGACAATGTTGGGCAAGGGGTTGAAGGGAAAAAACGTGTGGTAAAAATGACACCCAAAGCTCTAGGTCACAAAATTGAAAGTTTGCAGGGGGAAAGAAAATCAAAGTTGCAAAGACTATCAACGCTGAAAGAGGGGGTCATTGCCCTGTTAAATGACGAAACACGTTCACATGTGCTAAGGGAGGAATTTAGCAGGTTTATGGGTTTTTATCATGAAACCAGAAAAGTACACAAAACTTTGTTGTCTCTGTTGCCAGATGATGAGTGTACTAAACATGAGATATGGTACAAAGCAAAAATGTTGAATTTTGATGGTTTTATTGACAAGGTTGACAGGTTGATGTATTCTCAAAATGATGATGATGACAATGATGATGATGATGAAGTTATAAATGATGGTTCTGCTGTTGATGGTGTTGAAAATGAAAGTGTACAACCCCACGACAGCATTTCAAATGTGCAATCCAATGTCTTATCAAAGCTCAATAATTCCGTATCCTCAAACAAAAGCAAAAGGTCTTCCACTTCTTCTGCTCGGATAATAGCAGAGGCAGATAAGGCAGCACTTATTGCCAGTGCTATTGCTCTAAAAGACATTCATGCATTGGAGGCGCAGGCAGTAGCTCTAAAGAGGGAACAGGAGGAACAAGCAGAGGCCATAAGGAGGAAAAAGGAGCAAATGGAGTTGGATGCTCAAATAGCAGCCCACAATGCTAAATTGTCTGTCCTCCAGGAAGCCAGTGTTTCTGGCAGGAGCAAAAGGTCTGATGGAATGGAGTCCTATTATATACAAGAGACAAAACTGAGAAAAGTGCCTGCACAGCCTGTAGAACAGCTTCAGCAGTCTGTTAAAGCTGCTCCTTCAGAGCTTCACACAGCCAAGAAGGCCCCAAACAAGGTTCATTCACACCCTCAACCAAACAAACCACTTCGCTCATCAACTTTGGATCCTGTGGAAAACCAATCAAGGCAACATTTACCTCAAGCAGCTCAATCATTTCAAGGCAATAACACAATACCAGGTGAATTCCACACTGTATTACAAAGGCAAAATGAAATGATGGCACTCCTGGTTCAAGCACAAACCTCCCAATTACTTCCACAAAGACATATTCCGTTTTTTGAAGGTGACCCATTGCAGTTTCAGGCTTTTATAAAAGCTTTTGAGCATTGTGTGGAGGCAAAAACCAATGATTGTGGTGACTGCTTATATTATCTGGAGCAGTTTACCAAAGGACAGTCGAGAGATTTGGTGCGCAGTTGCCTCTATATGCCTACAGAGAGGGGCTATGCTACAGCAAAACACCTACTAAGGGAACACTTTGGAAATCCTTCAAAAATAACAGCAGCCTACCTGGACAAAATCATGGTTTGGCCAAACATCAAATCTGAGGATGTAAAAAATCTCCAAGCTTATGCACTCTACTTGCGAGAATGCTCCAATGCGATGGAAGAGTTGCAATACTTGGACGAGCTCAATATTCCAGCTAGCATGAAGATGCTCATACAAAAGCTTCCTTACAAATTAAGGGACCAGTGGAGAGGAAAAGCAGCTGACATTGTTGACACACAAAAGCGACGTGCTTGTTTCATAGACATTGTGAAATTTATTGAACAGCAGGTCAGAATTGCTTCAGATCCTGTCTTTGGTGACATTCAGGACATTCCTCAAAATAAAACAATAACCAAACCCAAGCCTATGCATCAAAGAAAATCACAGTTCAGAAGAAGCAGTTTCGCAACTCAGGTGGCAGTTGCCACTGAACCTAAATCGGATCCACACCTGGATAAGTTTGTTAACAGAGGCATCTACTTCTCCAAGACAAACTCTATTTCCTGTCTGTATTGTAAAAGAGAACATGCATTGGAGCACTGTCCAATACTGGGAAAGAAGGCGCACAGAGAAAAGCTTGACTTTTTAAAAGAAAAAGGCCTGTGTTTTGGTTGCCTGTGCACAGGGCACCTGAGCAAGAGTTGCGACAGGCGCATCACTTGCTCTTACTGCAACAAGACACATCCCGAAGTGTTACATATTCACAGGAGGCATCTGGAAAGTGGAGGAAATAGCCATCTGCCAAAAATAGAAGCAAAGATTTGCACTACATCATCAACTTGTGGCCATACAGGGGCTGGCAACTATGGAATTTTACCTATCCTGCCCGTTCAAGTGAAGTGCTCAAAGGGCAGCAAGATAGTCCAGACATACGCTTTCCTAGATCCAGGAAGCACAGGGACCTTCTGTTCTGAACAGCTACTGAACAGGCTGAATACAGAAGGCCGAAGAACAAAAATCCAATTGCGCACCATCGGGCACAGTAAGGCGACCCCTAGCAGTGTTGTAAATGGCCTGAAAATCTCTAATCTTGCTGGCAGTAAGTTTTTTGAGCTTCCTGATGTGTTCACTCAAAGGCAGATGCCTGTGGGTACTAACCATCTGATCAGTGAAGCAGAGCTAGATAAGTGGCCTTACCTCAAAGGCATCAAAATCCCTCGACTAACTGCCAACGTGGATCTGTTAATTGGTACCAACACCTCCAAGTTAATGAAACCATGGGAGGTGATTAACAGCCACGGAGACGGACCCTATGCTGTCAGAACCCTACTGGGGTGGGTAATTAATGGGCCAAAACAAGGCAACAACCAGCATAATGGGAGCCCCATAGTTACTGTTAACCACACCATCGTTAACAGGTTGGAGGAACCGCTTATCAACCAGAGCATTGGCGGAACACAATCAGCCCAAAAGTCCTATGAGTGGACTCAAAGCTTCCGCATTGAAAAAGAGGAGCAAGAAAAGCTTTGCAGTGGGACAAAAAACTTGCTTTGGAAAAGGAGAGGCAGGAGAGAACATGCTTTGGCCAAAAAGCAGGAAGAGCGAGAGCAAGCTCTGGCCAGAGAGAGAGCTCTAGAGCTAGAAAGACAAAGAGCCTTGGAGCAAACACTTCTCCAGCAGCAACACGAGAAGAAGGAAAAGAGAGAAATGGAAAAGGCAAGACTCAAAGTTTGGAAGCAGAAAGAAAAAAGAATCTGTACTCAAAGAGAAGATGGAGGCAGAGTCTATATCGCTGACCTTTTTTGGAAAAGGTGGATTCGCGAGTATTTACCGTTGCTACAAGAGCGACAAACGTGGACAAATGAAAAAGGATGCTTCAGCACCAAGAGGAAGTTGGATACTTAGAAGCCAACTGGTAACCTTTCCTGATAGGAAAGGCCTTGTACGCTCAGTCTGCAAACCAAAACGAGCATAATCGAAAGACCAATAACAAAGATATGCCTTCTATGTGAAGGTATGGACTAAAATAATTGCATTATTGCAAAAGGGAACATGAAAACCAAAGAAAAAAGGTTTTGTTTTGGTATTATGGCTCTATTTGTATGTATTTATTTTTAATTCAATTGCTCTGTTCATCAAGCCAGTAGCAATTAGGGGCTGGTGTGTTAGAGCCATTTACTCTTTATGTCCGTCAAATTTATGACGTCACTAAAGGGGTTGGCTCAAGGCCAAGTGCCAGTCTACTTAGGGAGGGGCTGGGATCTTGCTCAGGTGTTGCTGAGTGGAGGCGCAACAGTTTTTGACTGTGCCAGGCTTTGATTTGTTTGTTCCCGTTTATTTTCCGTTTTTGTAACCAAGTGAGTTTGATTTATGACTGTATGTTAATAAATATTTGTGTTAAACATGGACACAATTTTGGACATCAATTATTAGTCAGCTGCACACGTCTAAACTAGCTTCAGTTATATTCGGCAACCAGTAGCAGCAATAGTATAGGACTTTACCGCTACATACTCGCTACACATACTCACACCCTATACCTTTGGTTTAATCACACACTTCATATGTATATATATATATATATATCTTTCAATAAACACGCTGCAAGCTAACGACGTCCCTGCTTCCGTGCCGTCTACTTCTCTCACTGTACCGTTACATTTCTCTTTTCTAAGAGAAACCATATAACATCCCCATCGCAAAACAGGGAGGGTTGGCCTGTACACTAACTTTCAGTAATCCATATATGGATTGTACCAAGGGTTTGCCCCATTACTGAGACAGGTAAGTCACTAGAAGGCAACTTTAATCTCCATGTAGCAATAAAAATCAATCATAATCTTATATATTTGACAGAGTACATGTTTTCAAATGGGTGTTGAGGATATATCTATAAATTGGATGATGTTGACTCAGACGGCTGCAGGGTTTGGACAATTATTTGTGCCAGGGATGCCGTGAATTTATTAAATTTTGGAATAAGGCTGTAACATAACAAAATGTGGAAAAAGTGAAGGACTCGGAACATTTTCCAGATGCATTGTTTATACAGCACAAGCATGTACGAAATATAGAAATGTCAATGATAATAAAATTTACTACTTTATTTGAAGTTTTTAGCTACATTATATGGTTAAATTAGTTTATACTATATAGCTTTGATCAACTAGGAGTTTGGGTAGTCTTTTACACAGGTACTGAAATGTGTAATAAATGTACACTTTAGTTTTCAGAACTAAAATGTAAAATCATTTCTATCAATATTCCTCATGTGTAAGAGTATGTGTGTGGGGCGGGGGGATACTTTATCAGTATCATGCAGTATCATCCTTCAAACCCCATTCGAAAAGCTGTGTACTACAAAACAAATTTTAGCCATTTATCCTGACTTCCTCAATTTGTTTAAAAATAAAAAAACAGCACAAATTATTGTATTTGTTTTGTAGGTGAAAGTTTTTGTATGTATTGTGCTCCTGAGTTAATGTTGCTGATCAATATGAATGTATTTCTAGTTATTGAGTTGATTTATTTTATTTTTCAGTATCAAATGGTTCAAGTAGGTCAAAAATGTTTACAGTTTAGATATTTTTTTTATTTTAGGCAAATTGATGCATTTTAAATCGTTTCTGTTACAATCTAAAAACAATGTTAATATAGCTAATCTTTCTTGTAAGTTGATTTTTTTTCTTTTTTTCTTTATTGTTAATAAGGATATAACGCTATGCAGAGGTGTACCTATAACAATTTTATAGACAACTGACACTATTTATAGTTGCGGTGGGGGACGCGCCAAATGTTTTTTTCTTGCTGGGGGGCGTGACAGAAAATAATTTATCTAAAGTTGCGAAGTAACAGTTTGACTGATGATGGGGAGGAGTAGTTTTCACTGCAGAGCTCCGCCCACTATGAATAGGTACAAATAATTACTGACCATTCCACCACTTCAGGTTGTCATCATGATCATTTGTACCAATTTAATCAAAATCCGAACTGGTGGAGCCAAGTCGTGTTTTGTGGCGAACCATCAGATCAAAATTTGGCGGCTTGTACTTGTGCAATGACAATAAAGACCTATCTATCTATATCCTATTGCATAGACAAAATGTATTCACATTTTGTCATAGACCATCAGTTTAGTATGTGTCTGTCTGATCATCTAAAGCAGGGATGTCAAAGTCATTTTAGCTCAGGGGCCACATGAAGGACAATGTATTCCCACGTGGGCCGGACGAGTAAAATAATGGCATGATAACTTAAAAATACAACTAGGACAAGTTCAGATTGTTTTCTTTGTTTTACTTCGGCCCAAAATAGAACAAGCAAATAATCCTCTTGACAAAACACTTGAAGTTAGTTAAATTCTGAAGGAAAATTTTGAAGAAAAAACTTGAGGTCTTCACAGCCCGTCTAGGATTGAACAAAAAACTAAATAAAGCACATTTAAAAATGATTCTATGTATTAACTACCTCATTTGTCATTTCCTTTCAATTTGCACAGAAGACAATAATTTTCACAGAACTATATCAATGTGCAGTGTTTCATGCAGCATTTTAAGTGTTTCTTTTACTCCTGTTTGTTTTAAAGCCCCACTTTACCGTGTAGGTTGTGGTGCTTTGGAAAACATGCTAGTATACATGTATGTAATACAAATATCCTCAAAGTTGCATAATCATTAAACAATCTATTACTTAAAATTAGTTGCCAGGTTTCGCATCAATGTTTTGCTTAAAGGCGGCCATGTTTTTCAACAAATCTTGCTAAAATCTTGCACACACGTGCTTTTCAGTCCCCCAGAGGTATCTACCAAATGTTATAGATACTCACTGGTTGAGCCTACACCCTAAAGGTACATTTGTTATTTTGTACGGTCTGTTGATTCGTGTGAGGAATTTTTACTTACAGGTCAAACTCTGGGGCTGCCATGTAACTATTTGCTTGCCTAACAGAATTGCTATTGCGACATTCGGTGGACACATTTAGAACAGCAGTTTCTTTAATTTAAAAATGCAGCTCAATTTTACACTTCGCAAACTCATCTCACGGGCCGGATTGAACCTGTTCACGGGGATGATCCGGCCCGCGGCCCGCATGCTTGACATCCCTGATCTAAAGTAATGTAATGACAGTTAGACTGATAATGGCAAGGAGCCGTTTTTGCTGCCAGGTTCCGCCTACTATGAATGGGTAGGGATAGGAACTGACCCATACAGCACTTCAGGGTGTCATCTCCATTATTTGAACCAATTGTGATTAAGATCTGAATTTGTCGAGCCATATTATTTAGGTTTTGTGTTGTTAAAAATGTTGTGGTGAGCCATCAAATCAGAGTTTGGCTCCATGCCACGCCCACATCCGATGACATAGGCAAATTTGCTTCACAATTGATCATTGCCCATCTGTCTAGTACCTTTCAATTTAACTTCGGCTCATGTGGTCAGAGTTCCCTGAAGGGTCAAGTACAACCCCTGTTTTTAGCCTAAAACTAGACGTTGGAAACACAAACGGCCGGCTTTCTGTTTATTTTCAAATATATTTCTTGAGATTTGTATGTGCATCCTCTCATGATAGATGTCTCCATTGATTTTCGTGATGACACATGAATCTGGTTGCAGAGGGGAACTTTTTTTTTTATTTTTAAGGGGGGTGCTACTGAGTCAAATTTACAATTTTGTGTTCGGGCCACTCCAAAATTGTAAATGTTTCACCAGACCTGATGCGCCTGCAGAAATTGGTTTTGATTGATTGAAACTTTTTTTAGTAGATTGCACAGTACAGTACATATTCCATTCAATTGACCACTAAATGGTAATACCCGAATAAGTTTTTCAACTTGTTTACGTTAATCAATTCATGGTACAAATATATACTATCAGCATAATACAGTCATCACACAAGTTAATCATCAGAGTATATACATTGAATTATTTACAATCCGGGGGGTGGGATGTGGAGGGTGTTGGGGCGGGGGAGGGGGGTTAGGTTTGGTTGCTATTAGCACTTCAGTCATCAACAATTATATCATCTGAGAAATTGACATTGTAACAGTGTAGGTCTGACAAGCCTCCTCTCTTCCTGTTTTTAAATCTCTCTTAAAAACATACTTTTATTCCATGGCTTTTGGCACTGAGTGATGTCCATCCTGCAATGGCGCCCCATAATACACCTGCTGTGAACCTGTTTTTATGTTTTTATGTTTTTATTTATTCTATTTTATTTATTTATTTTTTATCGTGTTCTGCTTGTGTTGTGTTGTGTTTGCTCGGTACTCGTTTTATCTTTTAACCTGTCCATTGTACAGCACTTTGGCTACCCCTGTGGTAAATTTTAAATGTGCTTTATAAATAAAGTTGATTTGATTTGATTTGATGGTGAGTTTTCATGCATGTTAAAGGCTTCATAAATGCGATGGAAGTGGTTGGATAATAATAATGACAAAAGCAATTTCAATAGGGCCTTCGTAGCTTTTTGCTGCTCTGGCCCTAATATTTTTCTTACACAGCATGCTACGGTGGACTGTCTCTTTAAATCTTTGAAAAGGCCGGCGCGCGCCTTCGCTTTGACGTCATATTTCCATGAGGCAAACATGGCGGCGGCGCTGGAAAGAAGCTTCATTGAAATCTGTGGATTTGAGAGGGAACCCGTTCAGAGGTTTAGAGAAGTCCACCTCAAATCTGGTAAACTTTCACCTGGGGGGGAGTGTCGTATTGTCCGAACTGTTCAAGCTTTTGAGCGTATTGTAGCGCTTTCTCATGCCATGCTAACAGGAGCGTGTAGCGCTCGAATGCTAACTGACGTCAAGTACGTGACTTTTCTATACTGAATGTTTTGGTCTCGGTGCGTACTTGTGGTTTGTGAGAGCATCACTATGCCGGCATTGAACTTGGAAGTTAAAAAGAGTCGTCAAGGTGTATGGAATTAATTTTTTCTTTCTTTCTTTCGTTCTTTAGTTAATTTCGAACATGAACACACTTAAAGCACAATACATCACACAATTTCATATCATTTCATTTTACATCATGCCCGAAAAGGAGTAGGAAGAAGCAACGCTTATTTAATCCTACCCCTTTCCCACTTCAGAGCGTTTACAAATATATAGAATAATTTACTGACCTTTTTATATAATAAAATAACATCTATGAATTAGTATACACAACAGTTTTGTAATATTAATTAATTCAGTCATTATTAACATACTGAGATGAAGAATATCTTATTTCCAATAAGGTTTGAAATATTTCTCATAATTCTTCTTCTTTGTACTTTGTAAGCACTATTATTTTGAACTGGATCATATGAGTACAATTTTTAACTTCTTTACTTAATCCATTCCATAATTTAATTCCACATACTGATATGCTAAAAGTTCTAAGTGTTGTACGTGCATATAAATGTTTTAAATTAATTTTTCCTCTAAGATTATATTTCTCCTCTTTAGTTGAGAAGAATTGTTGTACATTATTAGGTAGCAGGTTATAGTTTGCTTTGTACATCATTTTAGCTGTTTGCAATTTTACCAAATCACCGAACTTTAATATTTTTGACTCAATAAATAAAGGGTTTTTATGTTCTCTATATCAAATATTATGTATTATTCTAACTTAATTTTTTTTGTAACACGGTTAGCGAATGTAGCGCACATTTGTAGTTATTTCCCCATATTTCTGCACAATAACTCAGATATGGTAATACTAGCGAGCAGTAGAGAATATGAAGTGATTTTTGGCCCAGGACGTATTTTGCTTTATTCATTATTGAAATGTTTTTGCCACCTTATGTTGTATGTTTTGTATATGAGATTTCCAGTTCATTTGATCATCTATTAATACTCCCAAAAATCTGGTTTCTTTTACCCTTTCGATGTCTACTCCGTCTATTTGCATTCGTGTATGATGCTCTTTTCTACTGTTACCAAAAAGCATTATTTTAGTTTTACTGAGATTCAAAGATAGTTTGTTTTTGTCAAACCATCTTTTTAATTTGTTCATTTCTTCTGTTATTTGTATTATCTTCTGTGTGTTCTCTCCTGAACAGAAAGCAGTTGTGTCGTCTGCAAATAAAACTAACTTTAAGTCCTTTGTAACTTTACAAATGTCGTTTATATAAAGATTAAACAATCTTGGTCCCAGTATTGATCCCATTTACATTTGTGTTTAATGTGCAGTGTCAACACCTGCACCTGGAGCTCTCAAGTTTCCAGACACAGCTGGAGCTTTTCACTATGACGACGGCGGGAAAGCGCATTCAATCACCAGCAACAGATTTATTTCTTGGTGAGTACTCCTGCTACTTAAAGTCAGCAGTCTTCCTGCTTTCTTGAAGAACAGGCTTGTTTGGACTTTCATTGCAGGTCCACTTCAGGAGACACATTGCAGCTCGTGGAGCAGTCTCTGGACACTAACCTGCTCAACAGCGCCATCAGGCTGCGCTTCATTCACTGCAATGTGGTGCCGGGAGGTGTGAGCATCCTAGAGACCCCCAACAATGTCGTTGTCCTTATTGCCACCAATCGGAGTGTTCACCGAATGGTGCTGCCCCATCCGAAGCGCATGTATCGCAGTGTAAGTAACACCCCGCACGTGCACACCGAGAATAGGGATGTATAAAGTGCGGCCCGGGCGCCATTTGCTTAACGCTGCTTGCTTTTGATTGACCCGCGACACATTCCGAGGACATAAAAAAAAAATACCGTATTTTTCGGACTATAAGTCGCTCCGGAGTATACGTCGCACCGGCCGAAAATGCACAATAAAGAAGGAAAAAAACATATATACATATATATACACATATATATATACTATATACTGGAGTATAAGTCGCATTTTTGGGGGAAATTTATTTGATAAAATCCAACACCAAGAATAGACATTTGAAAGGCAATTTAAAATAAATAAAGAATAGTGAACAACAGGCTGAATAAGTGTACGTTATATGACGCATAAATAACCAACTGAGAACGTGCCTGGTATGTTAACGCAACACATCATGGCAAGAGTCATTCAAATAACTATAACATATAGAACATGCGGCAGCACGGTGGAAGAGGGGTTAGTGCGCCTGCCTCACAATACGAAAGTCCTGAGCAGTCCTGGGTTCAATCCCGGGCTCGGGATCTTTCTGTGTGGAGTTTGCATGTTCTCCCCGTGACTGCGTATGTTCCCTCCGGGTACTACGGCTTCCTCCCACCTGGGCATAGGTTGATTGGCAACACTAAATTGGCCCTAGTGTGTGAATGTGAGTGTGAATGTTGTCTATCTGTGTTGGCCCTGTGATGAGGTGGCGACTTGTCCAGGGTGTACCCCGCCTTCCGCTCGATTGTAGCTGAGATAGGCTCCAGCACCCCCCGTGACCTGAAGGGATTAAGCGGTAGAAAATGGATGGATGGATGGATATAGAACATGCTATACGTTTACCAAACAATCTGTCACTCCCGATCGCTAAATCCGATAAAATCTTCCTCCCCGGTGTCGCCTCTGGTATGCGCCGTTTCCTTTCTTTCTGCTGCTCGATCGCCTATTTCTGCTGCATATTTCACTACGTCCGGCTTGTAATCTGCAGTATATGATTTCCTTTTCAGTGCCATTTTAATTCAGCCCTTCTCAGTTTTTATAAGTTACCGCCAATGTTGAAATAATCCATTTTAATAGCTACGGATGTAGCAGCAGTTAGCATCCCATGACCCACAATGCACTTCTGCCATGACCCGCACCCGCCGAATTCTTATTTGTTGACGTGTGTGACGATTGCTGACGTGTGTGTGACGATTGCGGACATTTGCTTCGTCTCTTACGCGAATGAGATAAATAATATTATTTGATATTTTACGGTAATGTGTTAATAATTTCACACAAGTCGCTCCGGAGTATATGTCGCACCCACGGCCAAACTATGAAAACAACTGCGACTTATAATCCGAAAAATACGGTACCCAAAAAATAGACTATGCAATTTGAAAGAGACATTGCTGATATGTGCAAGCCGAATGTAAATGCTAACATTAGCATGCTAACAGTTGGAATCTATCAATGGTGTGATCCGTTTACCAAGTAGGGAAGTCGCAGCTGGGAATGACGTCACAGCCGAGTTGTGAGCGTTGCAGTCAATAGGCCACACATCCGTGAAAGTTATGTTTGCGCTTGCCTTGTCTGACTATAAACTACTTGTGAGAAAATATGCACTCTTTCTGCAACCTTCACACATGGTGGATGAAGAGGAAAGACGCTATTGCTAGCAATAGCCTGCTTAGTGGCCTTGTGGTTAGAGTGTCTGACCTGAGATCGGTAGGTAATGAGTTCAAACCCCAGCCGAGTCATACCAAAGACTATAAAAATGGGACCTATTACCTCCCTGCTTGGCACTCAGCATCAAGGCTTGGAATTGGGGGTTAAATCACCAAAATGATTCCCGAGCCTGGCCACCTCTGCTACTCCCCTCACCTCCCAGGGGGTGGAACAAGGAGATCGGTCAAATGCAGAGGGTAATTTCACCACACCTAGTGTGTGTGACTATCAGTGGTACTTTAACTTAATACAGAACATATGTACAACATGAAATACATGTAGCTTACAATACCGTAATGTTACCGTATAAACGTCCGACAATACATCATATATATGACTGTTTTAGTGCGAGAAAAACTAATCAGAAGTACTAACAATGGATATTATAGAGGATTACATTATTGCTTGCAGCCATCTTTCAAGCCAACTCGAGGTTGGAGACAATGCTCCGACTTTTCAAGTCGGAGATCTGAATTCCAAGGGCATTCCAGTGAAATTCCGACTTCCCAGTACAAATGGAACACGCCAGAAGTTATGACTCTGAGGTGTTCGGCTGCAAATTTGGCTAAAAAATGTAGCATGTTAATTTTGGTATGCTAGAATGCCAGCATGTGTCTCGTATCAAGTTGTGAGTCTTAGGCGTTCGGCTGCAAAATTGGTTAATAAAGTTAGCATGCTAATGTTAATAATACTGCCTGAGGCTGAGCCAGAGCCAATCAGTGGCCACGATACTGATTGTTTTGGCATTGCTGGGTTGCATATGACGTCACATCCGTTTTTCTTTTTTGCAGCTTAATTCACATGACGGTCCACCAGCTTGAGCGTAGCATGAAAACAAGTGAGAGTGAGTGTAGAGTTTGAGCAGGAAATGCTGTATTGCTGTTCTGTTCTTGGGTGTTCCAATCGTTCAAATAGAGAGATAGGAAAGGGCTTCAATAGAGTTCTTAAATAAATGGTTTATAAAAGTAATATAGTTAGAGAAAAAACGAAAGTGCATAGAAGGAAATGGCTCTTAAAAACATCTTGTGGAATACATTCGGACCATGCTTGTGTCTGCAGCGATCACTTTGTAAAGTTTTTGTTTGAACATTTGATTTGTTTGAGAAACTTTCTGTGATGCAATTAAATGTATATATTATCCACTACATTGGTAGTGTTTGAGAGCAGAACTAAATGTAAAAAAAGACAAAAGATTGCATTGGTTTCTGTTCTTTTGTGGTTGCTATGCCTAAATATAACTACGAAGACCTGGTTGTGCAAATAAACTAACGTGATATTAAGTCCTAGTAATAAATATTGTAATTGCTGGTCCAATCCACTGTATTTTCATTGTCAATTTTCATAACAGACACTTAAAGCAATTACCGGTAGTTGTTGTTGTGCAGGAAAGCCAAGTGCTTTATTCGACACGGATTACGACAATAGTGTCTTTGGTGCTATTTGTTAGCATCAGTAAAATATCCTTAATAGTATTAATAAACTAGATGAATACATCTCTTGTACGCTCAACAGCATATACTGAATATTGATGTCGCTAGCAAACATTGCTGAACAACAGGGACATTTATAGCTAAATAATGAGACAAAATATGAACTTCATATTATATAAACTGCAGACATTAATTGTAGATGAGACTAATATTCATAGCAAGAAATCAACTGCAAACAAATTTCTATCTTTTTTCTCATTAGCATCACAATCACAGAGGAACGGCACTTGAGTAAATCAAACTCGTTACTTGGCGACACAGGAAGAAAACCAACATTGTCTTTCACGGATTAATGCTTAATTTGTGATCCCCTCCAAATGTAAAGACATGATGTTACTCCAATCTTTTCTTCCCTAAATCTGTGTGAGTGTCAAAAGAAGTGCGGTCATAGCGATAGTGATGATGAATAGTTTAAATCTTTAAAAAAATATTTTTCATAAGAGTGTATAAATCCACTCCATCCTATTTTATATATATTTTTTCATGATCGCTTACATATTTGCTTCTAAGCCTTTCAAAATACGCCCAAATCCGCACTGAAGCAGGTAAATAGCCTAAAAGGACTCGGACTTCGCATGAAACCCGGAAGTGCCTCTAGGTCAAGTGATTGCAACCCAGCAATAGTCTTACTACTACTTACTATTGGTATTTTTAGTTAATTTAGCCATTTTTATGCTTGAAAATTCTTAGTTTAGTGCAAAATCACAAAGAATATATACTTTGTTACCGATAACATAAAGCTAAGATATGTTGTGTTCAGATAATTTAAGTTTAGCTTATATTTATTGACATATATTGGTTTTAGTATCTTTAATGTTTAAGATCAAGGTGGCCCAATGCGGCCCTTGCTGGAAAAAGTTTGGACACCCCTTTTCTAGAGGACTCGATTAGGTCTACATACAGGGTTCGTACGGGTGCTTAAAAACCTTGAAAATGCTTGGATTTTAATGTTGTGTTTTTAAGGTTTGAAAAATGCTAGAATTTTGGGTGAAGTGCTTTGAAATGTTCATTATATTTCTCGGCAGTCTGACGCAATAGGCTAATTATAAAATGGAAAAAAATAACTGTCCATTATGCCGGTAGGTTGTCGTTTTAATGAACATTGGATGGAAAATGAGAAATACAAACTTTGGATAAAACGTGGACCAAATCCATGTGTAGCCAGCTGCAAAGTATGCAAAAAGGAAATCCAACAAGGTTCGATGTATTTTTTGCTCTATTATTTTGGTTGTCTACTTAACTTGTCCGTTTTGGTTAATTGCATTAAAATGGTTACATTATTGGACTTGTTTGTACTGTGAAGGTCATGTAATGTATAATTTGTAACCTTTTTCACAACTTAGAGCTGAGTTAATATGAATGATGTTGTAGTTTTTACACCACTTGGTTGTATGCATTTCTTGCTTTATTATTTTCATTGTCTACTTATCTTGTTTGGCTACCTCAGTGAAAGCAAAAAAAGTTAACTTTTGTCATTTTGTTAATTTGTTATCAGAGCCACAGTTATAAGGCTAGATATGCTTAATGGAAGGTGACTGAGGTGTTGTGAAACAAACAAAATATTTTCCTTTAATTTATTATCCTTATATTAATGTGGAACAGTTTTGTTAATAAATGAGTGAAATTTACATCTTGAGGGTGCGTGTATTTATATCACATTATGCAGTTTACAAGCACAGATATGGTGTGAATCAATCTGTGCTGTTCGATGTCATTGAGAACATGAAATTTTAAAAACACAAATGGAGACACGTTTGCAAACACCAATGACATCGAATAGTCTACAGAAACACTGCTTCATTTCCTATGCCCCATTCAGCTAATGATAACTGCTGGTTTAATGTTAGGTTTAGGTTTTAGCAGATTTTCCATATTTTTCCTACAGACAGCATTTGGTGACCTCAAACAAGGCTATGGATTGATTAACACTGGTTTTCGCCAAAATTGATCTTGAAAGTCCTTAAAAAGTGCTTGAATTTGGCCATGGAAAAGGTGTGCGAACCCTGTACATAGACGCCAACTAAAGTGTTGTTGTGTAACTTGTCCAGGAGCTGGTGACGGAGCTTCACATGCAGTCTATCTTCACTGACGTGGCCAAGCTGAACCTGCAGGATGCTTGTCACAGCGCTGCCATCCCCAGTGCCCTGACCCCTGCTGGAAGCGTGGGCGCCGCCACAGCTTGGCTTACACACCAGGGAGACGCTAACTACGCTTTGGCGTCACCAGCTGGCGGCATCATGGTCATCACGCTTCCTGCACACGGCGCGCAGGGTCAGGTTGCGCTGCTCGCGACACGGTTACGCGCGACACGGTCAAAGTGTGACAATGTGTTTTTACGGGTGCAGGTGGCGTGACGGTGGTGGAGCTAAAGAGGAGTTCCATGAAGCGACGTTTGTCCGTCTGGATGCCCAGCGCCATCATGGGCGACCAGACCCCTGCCGACTTGGTGGTCAGTCTGGCGGTGAGAGAGCTGGAAGACGACTCCATCATCTTGGCACTGTGTCAGGATCACAAACTGCGCATGTGGTCCTTCAGGGTGAGCGGCTTCATTTTGGGTCGTCTGCACATCCAGATGCTGGACCCCTCAGAGGACTCAGTCTGAAATGTTCAAATAATATTTTATGGCGTGTGCTCAGGATCAAGCGTGTCTGCTGGAGGCTGATATGTTGGACTACATGCCAGCCTCAAAAAGGGTCAAACGACTGGCCGGTTTGGGCCACCGGCTGCGGCTGACCTCTTGCGCCGCCTCCGGCCTGTGCCTGGCCGTCTACCTCGCGGCGCCCCACAGAGGACAGTTCATCGTACTGCAGCTGGTCCCCACTGACAACAATCGCTACAGCCTGGACCACATCTCCTCGCTGTTCTCCACTCAGGTGAGCCACGAAAACTAGAGATTGACCGATATCTTTTTTTTTAGTTTTTTTTTAAAAAGCCGATGCAGATTATTAGTACCGTATTTTTCGGACTATAAGTCGCTCCGGAGTATACGTCGCACCGGCCAAAAATGCACAATAAAGAAGAAAAAAACATATATACGTCGCACTGGAGTATAAGTCGCATTTTTGGGGGAAATTTATTTGATAAAATCCAGCACCAAGAATAGACATTAGAAAGGCAATTTAAAATAAATAAAGAATAGTGAACAACAGGCTGAATAAGTGTACGTTATATGAGGCATAAATAACCAACTGAGAACGTGCCTGGTATGTTAACGCAACACATCATGGCAAGAGTCATTCAAATAACTATAACATATAGAACATGCTAAACGTTTACCAAACAATCTTCTCCACGGTGTCGCTCCTGGTATGCGCCGCTGGCGTCCATTCTTTCTGCTGCTCGATCGCTGTTTTCTGGTGCATATTTCACTACGTCCAGCTTGTAATCTGCAGTATATGATTTCCTTTTCGGTGCCATTTTAGTTCAGTACTTCTCAGTTTTTATAAGTTACCGCTAATGTTGCTGTGATCTATTTTAATAGCTCCGGCAGTAGTGTATAGCATATAGCAGTTAGCATTCCAAAACCCACAATGCACTTCTGCCATGACCCGCCCCCCGTCGAATTCTTATTGGTTGGCGTGTGAGTGACGATTGCTGACGTGTGTGTGACGATTGCGGACATTTTCTTCGTCGCTCACGCGAATGAGATAAATAATATTATTTGATATTTTACAATAATATGTTAATAATTTCACACATAAGTCGCTCCGGAGTATACGTCACACCCACGGCCAAACTATGAAAAAAATCTCGACTTATAGTCCGAAAAATACGGTAGTCAAGGAGGCCGATAACCGATATTTGGAGCAGATATTCATTTGAATTCAAATTTATTTTAACATGATTAGTCTATGCCAGTAAACAGCTAAACAAGGATTTGAATAGTTTTTTTAACATAATGTTTTAGGAAACGTCGGACCAGTAGCGACATAATATTTTATGCGGCACTAATGTGCTTAATTTTGGCACGAAAAACCCTCACGGGATTTCACACAAATTTTTATAATGTGTGTCTAAGAGTGGCATTGACATTTGTATTTCGAAATAATTATTTAGAAATATGGGATTTCTCTGCATCACAATACTTTGCCATGTACTCAATTTTAGCAGTTTATGAATTTAGCAGTAGTTATGTACTTCACATTTAAAAAAAAAAAAGTAAATACTGGTATCATGTGTATCTCTTGTATCTGCTGATGTAGTTGTAAACCCCCCCCCCCCCCCCCCCAAAAAAAAAACCCCACACCAATCAAAAATAAGTTAGTATCAATGTATGTCAAAATACCAAATATCGACGCCAATAAGCGGTCGATCTCTAACGTAATCATTTATTAGGATAGGATAGAAGTTATCCAACAAAGGGGAAATCATGCGGTTGCAGTGCAGATTTAAAGTCCACAAAAAATAATGTAAACGCATGGGAACAAGAGGGCAAATACAAAAGACAAAGGAAATTAAGAGCAGTGAGCTAATGCAACCGGCTGCCACTTCAGCTGCATTTCTAACACTTCAGCAAGTGTGGATATGCTTTAGAGTAGTCAATGTACAGCTTGTATAGCAATATACATTTACTAGTATCCACTGAAAATGAGTCAAAACACAACCACTTTTGTCTAAATAGCTGGCAACACAAGGGAGTCAAGCATGGTGGTTGTAGAGTCACGGTCTGGCGGTGCGATAGTGCTACTGTTGAGATACTCCTTTTCCACTGCATTAACTTTTTCAGGAACTTTCCTATTTACCTCTTGTGTTTTAAAATACACCCTTGCGTTTCCACCAAAAGCTACGTGAGTAACAAGTTTCGCCTGGCGGCCGGACAAGACGATGGCTGTGTGTTGAGTCCGTTAACAGGCAATCCGGAAATAGTTACATACTGCGCGAGGAAGTATACCGCAGCCTGTGTGCGCCACACGGCTTATGCACTTTAAGTTAGAATGCTATAGTAAGGAAGAACACACCATTTTTTCAGTGACATTTTGACACTTCATTATGTCTCCAGGGCGGGCGGCAGTGCGGCAAAGAAAAAAGTAAGGGCCATGGAAGTGAAAATGTATGTTATAAAAAGCTCAGAGAGCAATATTAGCCTTGCATTTGTTGCCAGGTGCTTTAATTATTAGTAATACGGATGTGATTTTCACAATTCAATCTGATTCTGATTCTAGGAGTGAGGATTCGAATCAAAATCGATTCGACACTAGCAGTATACTGTTTAGTTTAAGAATTATTAATTACATTGTTTCAAGACAGGTTACAAAAGCTTCTGTTTTGGCTCCTGCATTAAGGTTATACGCAAAAAGTTAGCATGTAAGGGAAAAATTATAAAATGCTCCTACAGTGCAAGTAATAATAGTAGGGCTGTCAAAGTTAACACGATAACGCGTTAATTATAAGTTCCTTTAAGGGCGATCCTTTTTTTTTTTTTACGCGCGATTAACGTTTTTGACCTTCGGCCCTTTCTGTAGCTTGGGTAAATGTGTAATGTCTGAGTCACAAGCTCGAAAATAGCATAACTGCACAAAGAAAGGGGGACCTTATGGAAATCTCAAATCCAAAGCCATGGCAAGTCGTTTTCCGGACAAGACAATTTTACCTTTAATCGCCGTGAGACGACATTGGATCAAACGCTGTTGGCGCATTTGCTTCTTGTAGAGAGGAGGTGGTATAATGTAGCCCGGAAGAGTTAGGGATGCATGGGATTCTGGGTATTTGTTCTGTTGTGTTTATGTTGTGTTACGGTGCGGATGTTCTCCCGAAATGTATTTGTCATTCTTGTTTGGTGTGGGTTCACAGTGTGGCGCATATTAGTAAGAGTGTTAAAGTTGTTTAAACGGGCACCCTCAGTGTGACCTGTATGGCTGTTGAACAAGTATGCCTTGCAGTCACTTGTGTGTCTGCAGAAGCCGCATACAACACGTGACTGGGCTTGCAAGCTGTTTGCACAGGTTGTAGAGGGCGCTAAAGGCAATGCCATCATAGAACGCCCTTATTATTGTTGTTAGGGTGAAAATCAGCAGACTTTCGAGAGAATAGTTGCTCTGAAATTCGGGAGTCTCCCGGAAAAATTGGGAGGGTTGGCAAGTGTGATGCTGTCAAGCGGCATTCATATATAACTCGCGGGCCGCACTAACATTACATTTTCATATTAAGGTGCGGGCCGCGTGTCTGAGACCCCTGGTTTATACATAGCACAAAGAAAAAAAAACTTTGTATGCAGTGTTATTTCATTTTAAATTTCAAAAGAGTTTTGTGGCTCCCATTGTTTTCTTTATTTTGTGAAACGGGTCAAAATGGCTCTTTGAGTGATAAAGGTTTCCGACCCCTGCCCTAGCCATTTTGAGAGATAAGGAGGAAGCCAATCACGTGATTGCATGACGTCACGCTTGGAGCCAAAGATCCCTTACCCATCAACAGCAATGCTAATCAAGCATTAGCATTTTACTTTTGGAATAATTATGATCCACGACCTAATATTTTTGAGCCCGAACTCAAAAGAGGATGAGCAATACGTTTTAGAAGCTGACTGAATTTGTGGCATTTTGTGATGTTCAAACAGTGTTTTCACATACTTTGCGGATTGTAAATACAGTTGGATATGGTTTAAAGCAGCGGTCCCCAATCTTTTTGTATCTGCGGACCGGTCAACGCTTGAAAATGTGTCCCACGGACCGGTATGGTATTTAAAAAAAAATTTTTTGTCATAAAAAAATACAATCATGTGTGCTTACGGACTGTATCCCTGCTGACTGTATTGATCTATATTGATATATAATGTAGGAACCAGAAATATTAATAACAGAAAGAAACAACCCTTTTGTGCGGGGGAGGGAGGTTTTTTGGGTTGGTGCACTAATTGTAAGTGTATCTTGTGTTTTTTATGTTGATTTAATTAAAAAAAAATAAATTATTATTTATTTATTTATTTTTGAATTTCTTGTGCGGCCCGGTGGTTGAGGACCACTGGTTTAAAGGATATGATGAAACACAAATAAGCATATAAAGTCAACTTGTTTTTCCACTCTGTTATTTAAAAGCTCTATCGTCAGTCGAATTTATATCGTATATTGTCTATATCGTGCAACCCTATAGAGCATTGGTTCCCATCTGCGATTCTTAAGTATTTAATCAGTTCATATTTACACAGGCATCGCGAATGTGGATTAGGATGTGAATCATTTTCTTTTCCCGCCAGCCCTAATTAGTAATGTTAAAGAATACTAGAAGGGTGAGAGGAAGGGGTTACTTTTCCGACTTACATCATTGCCTCAGAACGGAACTGGTTCATAACCCAAGGAACATATCTAGGATACAGTGCTTACTGAAATGGGCAGGCTGCACTCATGTTTGTGAGGCACTTTGAGATATTTGGCCTGATATGTATTAGTTGCAATGCAATGTATGTCCACAGGAGACGGTAGTGGACTTCACTCTGACCTCCACTGACATTTGGGCTCTGTGGCTAGACGACTCAAACAGCAGCATTGTCAAATACATCAACTATGAGCAGTAAGTCTGCTTGAGAACTTCCCACACTAACCTCCTCCTTGTCTACAACTTCCATTCCTATTGTTTATATTATAACTTTTTAAATAGTCTTGTTCTCTTATGAAGTTTCTTGAGAGAAAAGCCAACGATTGTGTTTTGATGTCTGTCAGTAACACAGCAGGCCAGTGGAATCAAGTGTTTGTTCAGCCTCCTCCTGAAGATGAAGTCCACGTTGGAGTGGACCAGGATCCCAGAGTAAGTCCACTGTCGCTTGTCAATCCACTTCTTTTAGAGATCAATTTTTTTTTCTTCATGATACCGATTATTAATAGTCAATGAGGCCGAGAGCCGATATTCATTTGCAGTAAAAGTTATTTAAACATGAATAGTAGATGTTAGTAAACAGCTGGGCAAGGCTTTTTTTTAATTTTAGGAAGCGTCGGACCAGTAGCAACATAATATTTTATGGGGCGCTAATGTTGTGGTTAATTTAGCACTAAAACCATCAGGGGATTTCACAAACATATTTATTAGATGTGTCTAAGAGCAGCATCAACATTTGCATTTAAAAATAAGGGAAATCTCCTGGGACACTTATTGTAAACATTGGATTTCTCTATCTACATCACAATAACTCGCCATCTACTCAACTTCATACAATTTTATAGTAGTTTTTGGATTTGATACATTGTAAGATTTCCCTCTGTGGAACCCTGAAATATTGTGAACACTTAAATTTAAAAAAATTATTCTGGGCTCCTTCTTGCATTATAGTTGAGGCATTATATCAAGCTGGCTGACATAATTTCTTCCTGGATGTTACAGAAAGTATGAGAATGTGTGAGCTGCTGCCTGCTCTTCTTTATTTATAAAATACGACTCCTATTAGTCAATTTACACTAAGTTTGGATTTTTGGCAGAGATATTCTTTCTATCTTCATGTCCATCCATCTCTGTCGTGTTATTTGATTGAATAACGGAAAATGAAACTTGTGGCGTTCCTTTTAAGTATTGCTGACAGAAGGCTTGTTGAGCGACTCCCTCGCTGTAGTAGCGAAAACAAACAAATTGTGACCGGGAAGACGCCAGGAAAGAAGGGCAAAAATTTTATTTCACGGCAAAAATTGAAAGTTTTTGAAAAGGTCAGCAATGGAGAAATACTGTAGGTGACATAAGAAGGAGAGAAAGAGGAGGCGTGACCACATGAACGCAGCTTAGCAGATCTGAGAATAATTCTCACAAGGACTCCAATAAATGCCCTATCAGACGTCAAAATATATTTGGGGAGAATTATTGACAATAAGAGTATTTTTTTATTCTTAAATGGGGTTAAGAAAAAATGGGTTCCAGCTAAAACAAAACTTTTCTCTTGTATGGCAAAAGGGCTGGTGCTTGAGCAGTGGTTACTATTTACAGTACTTTAAAAAAAAAAATGTAATAATGATATATGTGTGTTATCTGCTGATGTAGTTCTGTAAAAAAATATTGATGCAGAAATAAAAAACAAAAACAAAGGAGAATGCAATGTACGTCAAAATGCTAAATATTGGCATCGATAATCGGTGGATCCCTAGTTTGAATTGCATAAAATGCTCAGATCTTACATGAAGTTGTGATGATTGACAGGAGACCTACTTGGAGGTGCTCTTCTCTCCTCTTGGCTTCACGGCGGCGGCCATCTTCAAAGCTCTACAGGTGTGTGAATGGACATGTTTCTAAAAGGTCACCAGGTGATTGTCGCGTTGTTTGTCTTCAATCAGATCTTCCGGCGAGGCCCGGACGTCATGACCGACATGTCGTGGGAGGGTCTGAAGAAAGAGGTGACGCTGGCCGTGGAGAGTGAGGTGATGACGGTGGAATGGTGGCGCTGGGTTTTCTCAAGACTCTCACAAGAAAAATAATCACTTTGTGTCTTTCTCCTTCAGCTCCAGAGCAGCGTCACAGAGTTTGAGTTTTCCCAGGAGGAATATCGACAGCTCCAGGTGGAATTTTGGTCCAAGTTCTACGCCTGCTGCCTGCAGTATCAGGAGGTCCTGTCCATGCCACTTGCTCTGAGCGTCAGTCCACACAGTCACATGGTGTGCCTGCTGAAGAAGGTAAATACTGACCAGGTGTTGAGCTGGGACCCACAAGCGCTGATGACAAGGGAGACGTTGTCATTTCAGGGTTTTGTTTCCTTCTTGCTGCCATGTTTGGCTGTGGACCACCTCTACCTGTCCTCTGACGACTACTTCCTCTGCGACGACGACACACTCCTCACTGAAGGTACGCGCCTCCTTTTTGTGTGCGCGGGCGTGTATGTACAGTAGTCTTCACGTGTCCGCCGTGTCCTCCAGATGCGGAGGTGGGTCGAGGTGTTGCGACGCTGGTAACCTGTCTGCGGCTGCTGAGCGACGCCGTGTCACCAGACATGGCGTACGAGATGGAGAAAGCTCTAGAACACGCCGAGTCACCCGAGAGAACAGCCGAGCTCATCCTGGAGAACATGCTGTCTCATGACAAGTCAGCACGCACAAACACACACACACTTGTTGTGGTGTTGAGCTGAGTTTGCTATCTTGTGTGCAGTCAAAACGTGATGGAGGACATTCAGAACAAACTGCAGGACATCCGCAACCCCATGGCGGCCATGTTGCTTCTGCTGAGGGAGCTGGACCTGGAGACTGATCTTGACTTTGAAGAAAGTCCACTCCTGCCTGGTAATACTTTGACTTGATTGGCTGATTGAGTGAGTGTTGGGTTGCGCGATGTAAATCGGCCGAGGATGGAGCTTTTAATACTATATTTATATCATAAAAATGAGAGATGCCCGATAATATCGGCAGTCCGATATTATCGGCCGATAAATGCTTTAAAATGTAATATCGGAAATTATCGGTATCTGTTTCAAAAAGTAAAATTTATGACTTTTTAAAATGCCGCTACACGGAGTGGTACACGGACGTAGGGAGAAGTACAGAACGCCAATAAACCTTAAAGGCACTGTTTTTGCGTGCCGGCCCAATCACATAATATCTACGGCTTTTCACACACACAAGTGAATGCAAGGCATACTTGTTTAACAGCTATACAGGTCACACTGAGGGTGGCCGTATAAACAACTTTAACACTGTTACAAATATGCGCCACACTGTGAACCCACACCAAACAAGAATGACACACATTTCGGGAGAACATCCGCACCGTAACACAACATAAACACAACAGAACAAATACCCAAAACCCCTTGCAGCACTAACTCTTCGGGACGCTACAATATACAATAGACCCCCTGCACCCCCACACCTCAACCTCCTCATTCTCTCTCAGGGAGAGCATGTCCCAAATTCCAAGCTGCTGTTTTGAGGCATGTTAAAAAAAAATATGGCAGTGCCATGTTGGTATTTTTTTCCATAACTTGAGTTGATTTATTTTGGAAAACCTTGTTACAATGTTTAATGCAACCAGCGGGGCATCACAACAAAATTAGGCATAATAATGTGTTAATTCCACGACTGTATATATCGGTATCGGTTGATATCGGAATCGGTAATTAAGAGTTGGACAATATCGGGATATCGGCAAAAAAGCCATTATCGGACATCTCTGATAAAAATGCATATTGATGACACATTCTAGCTGTTCTGCAAATTTAACAGCCACAAGCGAACAAACGCGTCCTCAATACAATGTATCATTCTTGGTAGCGTCACTCCACAGTGCCGTGTCTCAATCACTAATCCTTGCCTCCATGGCAGCAAATAAACTTTCTTACAAGTAACATTATTACTGGAGGATGAGGAATATCTAAATATGCTAGGAGGATGAGGAATAGCTAAATATGCTAGGAGGATATGCTAACGGCTAAGCTAGAGCTCTCAAATGTAAACAGAAGTGGGCTGATCGATACAAGTATTGACAGTAATAATACCAAGTATAGTATCCGTAGATGGTCTATTTGATTAGATTTTTTATTTTTGTTTTTATTATTGTTGTTTACAAACTCCGGAAATAAGTCCCTAGACACAGGTGTTTTTGTCTGATTATAATGTTGATCCAAAATATAACAGTTCATTCATCTTTAATTTTTGAAGTATCAGCATTGGTGTGGCCAATACTGCTCCTGTAACTACTTTCTATCGGATTGATACCCAAATTTGTAGTATCACCCAAAAATAATGTAAAGTATCAGAATAAGTGATTATTACATTTTAACAGAATTTTAGATAGAACTATGTTACAACAGAAAGTAACCAGCTGTTAACATTAAATTAGCAGGTAGATTATTAATAGTTTTGACAAAATAGGTCAAAGCCATATTGTCTATCCCTAATTGATTGGTAGATAAAGATGGCAGACAAATACTACTTCTCATTAGTTATTATTATAGCTGACATTCTGGATGTCTGGCAGGTCAAACGGTGAGCGTGCGCCTCAGCTTGTCCCAGCTCTACGCCAGCACCACCGCCGTCTCGCTTGTCTGCCAGGCCCTCAGTCACATGACCATGACGCGGGCGCTCCTGTGCCGCGATCTGCTCCTCCTCCTCAAGCTCTGCCTGCGCCTCGGCGACCACGTACGTACACATGCACGTCTTTAAGTGGCGCTAAGCAACAACTAAACCCTGTGTGTGTGTCAGGTGCTGGCAGGCGGGGGTGCCCAGCTCCTTCAGATCCAACAGGAAGTGATCCCACGTGCGTCCCACCTCCTGTCCTCGTACTTCCTGCTCAAGCACGTCAGTCAAAGTCTAAGCTGTCCTGTCGCTGACGACACCTTGTGAGTCTTCGCGCCTACCTAGACCCGCCTGTGCAAGTTCCGGTGTTTACCTTTTGACATCCCGTTTTCCCACTCCAGAGATGCTAACCTGCAGCACCTGACCGCCTTGGACCTGTCCGACTCGCCGTGTCTTGTCTCCAAGTCGACAGGTCAGAAATCCGTGTTTTGCGGGCGTCTCCGGTGGTTCTGAAGAACCGCTGCTGACACGTGCTTTGTGCTCCTTAGCGCTCAGTCCTCAGACGCTGGTGGAGCTCTTCTACCAGACCTCCGCCCGCAAGATGATCCTTTCCCAGATCTTCTCCCAGAACAGCGACCCATCAGCAGGCGGCCCGGTCCTCATCTGGACCGACATGATCTCAAACGTGGTCCAGCTTCTGGCACAGCTGCTGTATCCTCACTCGTAAAGACAATGTGCCAGCGAGACTGTTCCTGATATTTGGATCCAGTGTTTCCTTAACTGCTGTGTACCAGCTGGCCCATTAATCCCAGTTTCCACTTCCCAGAATGCCTCATGGCTAACTGTCAGTACACGCAGCTGCAGGTGAGTGCACACTAGCGCTCACGCGGTTATGACTCTTCTTAAACCAAGCACTTCCTTTCACTCAGGAGTATGTGCGTCTGATTGGCCCGTGGTGTCTGGTGAACATCGGATCCTGTCGCTTCTTGCTAGCTCAGTGCTACCTGGCTAACGGCGAAGGTCACAAGGTTAGTTGAAGCTGACCTCCGCACGCCTCCTGCTCACAGCCTTTAACCTCGTCAGGCCACCTTCAGTCGACTTCTTTCCTCCATCAGGCCTTGCAGTGCTTCCACGAGGCCGCCGCCGAGGTGGAGAAGGAGGAGTTTCTCATCAAGCTGACGGGCGGCGGGTACGACGAAGTCACTTGCACGCCACGACTGCACTACTACAACAAGGTGCTCTCCTACGGATCGATACCTGCTTTTTGTCATATTGATTCATAAGGCATAATATCAATTAACCGCTCCCTGGTAGTATTGTGCACCTGTGTAAAGTTGGCGGCCCTTATTGCAAATATTTAATTAACACTGCCGTTTATTTGTGCTGTAAAAAATGTTGTTTGTGTTTTAAGTTACCGGTATTGTAAAATACATTCTCTGACTTGTCAAAATCTCTCCAAACGTGTCCCATCCGTTTGTGCTGAATTTTGTGTTTTGTCAAACTGTAAGGGGTGAATTTTTGGGCTCCGAACGATTGGAAACTGATTCCTCGTGTGATTCTTTGATTCAGAATCGATTCTCAATTCAAACCGATTCTGGCAGTATATTATTTTGTTTAATAATGATGAATTATTAAACTTTTTTCAAACAGGTTACAGGTTAGAAAAGTTTCTTCTGGTTGCTTGGAGATGGCCTAAAAATGTTGTTAAAAATGTATTCTTAATTAATTATATATATACCGTATATATATATATATATATATATATATAAATATATATACCGTATATATATATATATATATATATATATATATATATATAATTTTTTTTAAACAGATTTTTGAAAATTATGAATCCATCGGATGGAATCGGTATAAATAAGAACTGTTTTGGATTTGTATCAATTTTTGTGCACCCCTACTATTATAATTTTTATGTTAATGTTTTATAATTCATAACCACAACCTCTACCTTGTCAAAATATTTTCTAACGTGTCCCAAACTTGTGTCCTGCACCATTTTTTTTGTCTGTTATAGTTTTTATGTTAACATTTTATAGTTTTTATGTTGATCCAAGTTATTATTCATAACCAGCCAAAGTGTCCCCAAACGTGTCCCATTTGTTACATTTCTTCTGGTTTGTGCTGTAACAATGTTTCGTCTTAACTACTATAATTTTTATGCTAGTAACTAATTTTTATTCATAACCAGCCCCAGACAAAATGGATGACGTCACTAGTCAGAAAATTTAATTTTAGAATAACTTAAAAAACGTTAATTCAAGCAAATTCAAATGGCGATGTTTTGATATTTGCAATAAGGGGGCTAACGTCACACAGGTGTCTTGTGCGTGAAGGAGCAGCAGCAGTATCGCTCTGACTATGCTAACGTTAGCTTTTAGTGGGCCGTGAAGATTCGGAAATAGGCCATCGTTAGTGACTTTTGTTGGTAAAGGCTTACGCCTGCACTGGTCAAACTACCTTAAGATCATGCAACTTAAACAACTGTATCTGGTGACGTGGTGCAAGCTCACTATGAAGAAAGGACATCAGCTGTAACTCAGAAGGTCCTTTCGTTGACATCTTAACTCCCCGCACACAGCACCGTGGTCAAGTGCTCCAAAAACAAAGAGCAGACTTGCTGTCTTCATAATAAAATGGCTTTGCGCTACATTCTCTTTTTTCTCTTTTCAAGTGCTTACAGACTTCATACAACATGCATGGTATGCTTATGCTAGCAACTGATGACTGCTCTGTGGATGTGTGTGTGTATGTGTGTGTTAGGTACTTCGTCTGCTGGAGGACGTGGGTCTACCGGAGCTGGTGATCCAGTTGGCGACGTTGGCGTTGGCAGAAGCTGTCAATGATGTCAACAGTCAGGTAGTAAATTTGAGTTTTTAGTACTATGGTTATATTGTCATAATGCATGTTGATGACATGTTCCAGCTGTGTCTGCACATTTGACAGAGACAAGCGAACAAACGCGTCCTCCTGGAAGTGTCTCTCTGTCATAAAAATTTAAAAAAATAAGTTGTATATTTTTTTCAAAGTTTAAATCTTTAGATTAACTTCAGATCTGTTGATATTAATTTTGAATTAAACAAAACAGTTGTATGCCCTTTGTTAAAGAACACCCTGTTTTTATGGTAAAACATTTCCCCCCCAAATTTTCAAAGTGTATAATTTGGCGTGATGTACGGTAATTAGAGCCTTAAATAGGTCAATAATTCATAACGTTGATTTTGATTAATTATTTTTGAGCAATGACAGTTTTAAAAAATCCCACTAATTTTCAGGGATCCAAAAGGACCCCACTCATAAAAGTGTTAAAAATTAGTCATACATTTACTTTTACTGTTCACACTTAAATCTCTAGATAAGGGATGTCAAACTGGTTTTCATTGAGGGCCACATGGCAATTATGGCTGCCATTAGAGGGCCGCGTGTAACAGCGAATAATGTAAGAATTTGCCTCTGGATTTCATTACTAATGATATAAATTGTTTTAAGTAGACTGTCGATTTTACAGTAAAAACTTTACATTTACAACATTTTACTGTATAAATTGTGTGTTTTTTAAATTATTTACAACATTTTACGGTAAATGGAAAAACGGTACCACTGTTTTTTGGGGGTTTTTTTACAGAAAAAGTTGGCAGCTCAGATGACAGAATTATTGTGTTAAATTTACATTGGTTTTTACAACATTATATTGTGAATGGAAAAACAGTACAAGTTCTTTTTTTATTCTGGCAACTTAGATGCCAGTTTTTGTACCGTAAAAGCAAATGTACCGTCTTTCCATTTACAGTAATACACCGTTATAAACAAGATTTTACAGACAAAAACTGGCAGTTCAGTCAACAGAATTTTAACACAAAAAACAGTACCGGTAGTAGCTTTTTTCAATTTACATTAATATACTGTAAAGGACAATGTAAAATGTATTGTCGTTTTTATTCATTTGATGGGTAATTTGCTGTAAAGTTAAGTATTTTTATTTAGACAAAAACATGTTTGGAAAGTATAATATACTGTAATATTTGTTGCATTATTGGATACTATTAAAGTTTAAAAGGTATGTAATTTCAAGTAGTACATTTCTGGCAAAATGAAAAAAAGTAATTACATTTAATGAGAAAATAAGTACTTTATTGACACATGTCATTTCCAGGTGTTTGTTTTATGGGCTTTTTTGTAAAAAAAATTTATGGCAAACACACAAAATATGCAGTATTTTCCCCAAAAAATATTTCTAAGTAGAATTTTTATATGAAGTAATTGGAGCCTCTAATAGGTCAAAAAATAATATTAATTTTGATTACTTATTTTTTAAGCAATTACAGTTTTAAAGAGAAAAAAACAGCCTGCATGCCTGCTTTGTATTATTAGTCAACATTGCAACATGTTTTTGTTAATATTTCGACTGTTTGGTCTTTTATTCCACTTTTCTATATGTATATTTTTTGTAATATTTTAAGAATGTGCCGCGGGCCGTTAAAAAAAAAGTTGCGGGCCGCGAATGGCCCCCGAGCTGCACTTTGGACGCCTCTGCTGTAGGAGGATACAAGAAGCTATGCTAATCGCAAGCGAGAGTTCTTGAATGTGAACAAATGTGGGCGGATCAATACAAATATTGTCAGAAACGATGTTAAGTATAGTAACAGTATATGGTCGATACTACAGTGGTGCATCGATATTTTTTAATATCAAAACATATTCAAAACACGTTTTTATTTGCAAAGTCAGCAAATAGGTCACTGGATTGAAGACTGTAAGGGCAAAAAACTAAGAATTTAAATCAGAGCCAATAGTAGGAAATAATGTACCGGTATATATTTCATTGATATTGTCATCTTGTATTTGTTGTCTTATTATAGATGTAGTGAAAAATTGACTTGAAATTTTGAAGCATCAGCATTGGTATGCCAATACTGCCCCTGTAACTACTTGGTATTGGATCGATACCCACAATTAATATAAAGCACAGGTGTCAAACTCAAGGCCCGCAGGCCAGATGTGGCCCGCCACTTCATTTTATTTGGCCCTCGAAAGCCTGGAAATATGTATCAATAAAGTACCGTAACTTTTCTTACTAAATGTATTCTTTCTTTCAATTTTGGGAGAAAAAAAAAAAGTACTCCATGTAATCGCAAATTATGTTAACTTAAATATTGTCTAGTTATGCAAAAATATATTATCAAACATTCAAACCATTTTTTTTAGATATAAATAAATAAATAATGATTTCAAAGCAAGTTATTCATAAAATTGTGCAACGTAAAAGTAGCAATATATTTCATGGTAAAATTGTGAAATTTACTGTGGTTTTTCAGTACTTTTTTTTTTTACTGTAATAAACTATGGTGTCATTTTGGCATTTATAGTAAAACACCGAAAAATCTACAGTTGTTGATTTGTGGTAAAAAAAAAAACAGACAAAAAAAAAACTGGCAGCTCAGATGCCAAAATTTTACTGTAAAATTGCAGGTTTTTTAAATTTAAATTAAAAAAACAAATTTAATTTTACAGTAAAATTCTGGCAACTGAGCCAGACCATAAAAAAACCATAAAAACCGCAGTACTGTTTTTCCATTTACAGTAATATACACAAAATTTTGAGGTGAAATTATTGCAATTTACCATATTTTTTATACATTTTAGAAAATCTAGCAATAAAATGCATTCAAAAATTGTGTAATAATAGTATTCACTGTTAGAAGCGGCCCTCTGGGGCCAAACATAACGACGATGTGGCCCTCAGTGAAAACGACTGACACCGCTGATGTGAAGTATCCAAACAGAAGAATAAAGGATTATTACGTTTTAACAGAAGTGCAGATGTCAAATGTTTCAACAGCAAGTAAACACACAGTAGTAAAAAATAAGGCAATATGTTACCTCATAAAATAGGAGCCTTTGTAACCTGCTTTGAATTATTTTATTGTTATTATTATTCTATATGCCAAATAAAATAATATAGCGTGATAAACTGTTATAGCAGGACGCTGCACTATAGATTTTAGGCCGTATCGGCCATCGCTACAGTCAGGGGAGGGTGCAGAAGACTTCTTAGACTCCTCACCTTTGGGTCAGCAGAACAGTAGACTTGGTTCTGTGTGGCGGTTCTCATCGCTGCGTGTTTCCTCCGCAGGCCGCCTTGTGGACCCGGATTTTCAAACACCATTTGGACCTGGGACACAACAGTGACGCTTACGAGGCTTTGATCCAGAATCCAGACTCTAGCATGTACGCCCCCACACACACACACACACAATGTAGTGCAATGTGGTGATTGCAAGCGTGTTGCGTTCACAGGCAACTGGATTGTCTGCGCCAGCTGGTGGTGGTCCTGTGTGAACGAGCCCAGCTTCACGATCTGGTCCACTTCTCCTATGTCAACCTACACGACGAGGTAACGCGGCATCACGCCACCTCCTCCTCTGCCCACTCGGCCAACAATGCATCTGGCCACAACAGGTGGTGTCCATCATGGAGTCCCGGGCGCGAGGTCTGGACCTGCTGAGCCACAACTACTACGAGCTGCTCTACGCCTTCCACATCAACAGACACAACTACCGGAAAGGTGTCCGTCGCACGTCCTCGTTGTCTTGTGCGTCCGGGGCTAAACGTGTGCACGTTTGCAGCGGGCTCGGTCATGCTGGAGCTGGGGATGCGTTTGGGTCGCGAGGTCCCGTCCGTGGTGGGCCTCAAGAAGCAAGTCAACTGTTTCCTGGCCGCCATCAACTGCCTGCGCCTCATCCGGCCTCAGTATGCCTGGATGCTGCAGCCCGCCTGGCCACCGCAGGTGTGCACGTGCACGGTCCTCACTGTTTTTTCACCACCGTGTCTAATTATTTACGCGCACTCTGCAGGGAGATCGTCCGGGAGCGTCTCCTAAACGCAACTCCGATGGAGACTTTGTGTCCCGGCCAGGTGAGACCGCAACCACCGTCCACACAACCGTCACTCACTTTGACATCATCGCCATGTGTCAGTCAAACGCCAGGTGGACATCTTGGAGATCAAAGATGTTGAGAAGGAGTATGCGTTAGCCCGATGTCGTCTCACGTTGGCCGAGCACCACCCGCCGTCGGCCGCCATCGCCGGTAGGCCCCGCCCTCCCGCCGTGCTGCCCTGTCCTTGCCTGCGTCCGCTCTAACACCCGCTTGTCTCCTCGCCTCTCAGGTGGAGCATCCGCCGCGGAGCTGGTGCGCCTCCTGCTGGACTGCGGCCTGTTCACGTGCGCCTCACGTCTGTGTCACACCTTCAAGGTGCCCCTCACCTCGTTGTTTGAAGCGTTGACCTACAGGTGCATCAAGCTGCAGTTCGGGGGGGAGGAGTCACAGAACGAGGCGTGGCTGTGGTTGTCGGCCAATCAGCTGTCCTCTGTGGTCAACACCAAAGAATCGAGGTTTGATGATGTCATACTCGCCACCACGCCATCCTCCTCCTCTTCTTCTAAACGCCCCACCGCTTGTCTCCTTCCAGCGCCGTAGACGAAGCCTGGCGCCTGCTGGCGTCCTTCCTGGAACGTTTTCCCTCTGCCAACGGCATCCACCACCGCTGCGTCCTCACCAAGCTGCTGTCACATGGCATGCCTCCACCTGATTGGCTCGTCAAGTCTTTTAAGGTAAGCGCCACTAAAATAAAATGAAAAAAAAAAAAATTATATATATATATATATTTCCCATCATGCATTTTACAGGAAGTGGACGCGGCGGCACTGCTTCGTCTCTACCTGAACTTTGACCTGCTTGATGCTGCTGCCGAGCTGGTGATAGAATACGTCGATGCTCTACTAGGGAGGGGACACCAATACTTTGGCATTAAGGTACCACGCAGAAGCACACATACACATGGTTTCTGCAGGCAATAAATAGATTTTGCAAAAATGAAGGCCTAAAAGGCATTAAATTCGATGTCCAGAGGCATTTAAAAAAAATGAATGCAGTGTAAGTCAGCGATTAAAGGCAGGCACCAAATTTCTTTGGTGTGACCAACAAAGCAACTTCTGCGGTTGCCATGACACCACTACAACTGGCAGCTGCTGCTACCATGACAGAATGACTAAAAATACATTAGATTAAACAGTCTTGTGAGCCAATTTTAATGTACCAGAAAGTAACAATTAATTTAAACATTAACTAGTCAAGATTATCCATACAGACAGTTTTGACTATATGTATTAACTATCTGCAGTAAGACATTTGCATTCATTTTGTATTAAGTGGCATTAAAAAAGACATTCAATTAGACTTGCTGATACACACTGAACACTTCACCTGACTGGATGCTATATTGGACAGGCACCACTGTCGGCCACTGCACCGTGCGTGTGGCTGCCATACACGTCCATCGACCAGCTGATGGTCGCCCTAAAGGAGACGCAGACTAACGTCATTGTGAGTCCTAACTTCCTGTTTGTGTGTGTGTGCCTAAAAACCACCTTCCGCTAAAACTCACTTTGTCGTTTCAGATTTACAACAAACTCCGAGACAAACTCAGTGATTACCACAAGCTGGTGGATCAGACGACAGAAATGAGACTTGCTAATATTTAACTTTTTTTAAAGAAAAAAATTGTCCATTTAAGTAATTTGTTGTAAATAATGTTTTTGTTACTATTGAAAATAAAGTTGTCATCATGCAAAAGTGCATTTACATAATTTACTACAATTTCCCAAGAGTTTATTAGTAACATTTTGGCACAATCTTAATACAGGGTTTCAGAGTTGGGACTCTTGAACTGAATGGGAAAACCCTACCCACCAGTGGGCGTTAAATACATATGCATAAAATGATCAGTATGTACATTGGTTAAAATAAACAGGTAATATTTATTGGTACAGATTTTTTTGGGGTGGCAGGGGTCAAATGAAACCTCCCCATTGTGTCTTAGGTCGACCATTGATACTTTGCTGCCACCTAGTGAGCAAATACGGTAAACCACTGTTTGGAAATTTCTGAGCAATAAATACATTCTGTGCATCAAGTTATAATTCTTTAAAAAAATGTCATTCTTGTTGCCATGGTTACAGGCAAAAACAAAACTGCACATTGGAAGTGTCCATGAAATACAAACAAGATACTTTTATTGTGGTGGAATCAAAACAGGAAGTTGTGTACCAGGAAGTTACAGCAGCGCGAGTCGCTCAATGGAATGCTTGCTTCAGTAATACTGATTTGTACCATAGAAGAAGAGGAATGCTCTCGTTCGTTGGGTCACCTGACCTCAACAATAAACGTCTGTCAGTGGCAAGTGCGCCACGGGAAGTCCCATGAGGGGGCGGAGTCACGCAGCGCTTTTGGTGGGTAGCTCGGTGCTGTTGTGCCGCGTTTTACGTGACGTGCCGTCGTCTCGTGGCCGCGCCCTCTGGAGGTTGGACATGGCGGCCGTGCGCTCGATGTCGATGAGGGCGTACAGCTCTGTGCGCCGCGTGGGGGTGGTCGGGGGCATCGGCGAGGTGGGGGTGCGTGGTGTGTGGGGGTTGCTGCCGTCTGAGGCCCCTCTGTTTCCGCCTCCGTTGTCCATCTCCACTTCGATGTAATTGAGCGTCTTGGGCGGCTCGGTGTAACCCGTTGGCCGGCGGAAGTCAAAGTTGAAAATTGTGGGTCCGTCAGTGCGGCGGCGAGCCGTGTCAGGTCGATGCGCGCTCAGCGGAGCCGTCACATTCTCCGTGTTGACGTAGTTGTGCGAGGGCTCCAAGGCAGCGGAAAGCGGAAGGGGGCAGCAATGGTGCGGATGGTTGAAGCCATTGAGTGATGGCGTCTTCAGGCTTCCGCTCTCCTCATCCTCCCAGCTTGACTTCCTGGCCTCCCAAACAGGCGGGAGCGCTGGAAGGTTTTCATAGTCCAGCAGGGCCGTGCGGCGCTGCGCCGAGTTGTTGACATTCTGCAAGTCGGGGGTTAGCGGGGGTGGGCGGTGGCGGCGAGGAGCTGCAGCCGAATTGGTTGACGAGCCATTGGAGTGGGCGGCGGATGGCGCGGCAGGCGGCTCGTCAGGAGCGGCGTGACCATTGGTCACCTCAGTCTCACCGGCCTCCTGCTGCCGCCTCTGAACGGGGGTGGGGCCCAGCACAAAGCGCACGCCCTGGGGCTCCAGCAGCACCTGGGGCTCCTGGAGAGGCGGCACGTCGACGCTAACCCGGGGAGGAGGCGGTGGAGTGGGCGGGCAGCAGGCCTGGGGGGAGGTGGGGCTCTCCAGCGGCGTGGTGACAGTCAGCGGGCTAGGCTGCTCCTCCAGGAGACCTGTCGTGTTGACGTACGTGTGCACCTGAAAACAAGTCACTCGTCATGTACGCGTCAACACCCGCAGGTGGTCAAGTGGTGGTGCTACACGCTTACATTGTCGTCAGCCACTAACAGGGGGTGTGTGGACTCTTCTCCCACTGACGGAAGACGCGTGCTGGCCACAGACGGGTGTCGGCTGGAGGGGTGAGACGGCACGTCGCCCACCGACGGGATCCTGTTGGACACGCCGTTCGGGACCGTCGGAACCGAATATCCCAAAGCTGACACACATACACACAAAAACTTGAAGAAACTATTCCAAAAACACGTCACTTTAGTCATCTCACTGTGTGTACCTGCAGGAGAGAGTGCCCCCTGGTGGTTGGGTTCCAGCACTGCCTCCTCCACAACACTGATGCTGTGACTGTGCATCACTTCCTGCAGCATGTTGAAGATTTCTTCAGCCCGGGAACATTTGAAAGCAAAAATGCCTAAAAACAACAAAAGGAAAGTTAAATTATTACAATTTACTCTATCTTCCATACGCCATCTGAAGGCCGACAGGCTCCTCCCACATCTGCAGTGTGTACTTAACATGTCACATTTTTATCAAATGAAATGTCAACATCATCTACAACTAGCACAACATAGTGGTAAAGCACATCAGAAGGGTGAGAGGCACCAACACTACAATACACACAGGAAGTACCACGCTACATACACACAAAGTACTCCACTATGTAAGTACTACACACACTTACAAAGCAGCAGTCAGGCAGCAGCAGAAAGAAAAAAAGTTGTTATTATGGTGGACACATTTTACTAATGTGATGCTAGGACACGGGACACAGGAAATGGATGAGAGAACTGGAAAAATAAGGTTTTTTTGGCCGCACCTTGGCCGGTCTGACAGCGGCGCCCGCTCTCAAAGGAGAACAGGTTGGAGTCGTAGCCATAGCGACGCAGGCACAGGTAAGGCCACTTGACGTCGTCGCGGCGATGCGTGTGAAGGACCAGCTCGGCGTCGGTCAGCTCCATTACGCCAGAGCCCAGCTCATTCCCATCATCGTCCACATTGATCACCTTAAGGGAGGGAGGTCAAAGGTGACAGGGATTGAGTTGATAGCCGCTACTTGTTAGGTATTTACAAGATGGATTCATTCCAAACACACCTGGTCTGCCAGAGAATGAGAAGACAGTCAGAGGGATTTGTGTTTTTTTGCGAACATTCAGACCACTCTTAATATTCTTTTTTTAAAAAGCAACTAGCTGGGCGTCGTTTGCCGACTGACATGAAAGCGTGTATGGCTCTCCTCATGAATAGGTGGCTCAGTTTGCTTGTGACAATCTTAAAAAAAAAAAGCAACTCACAAGTGCCACAAATACATTGCAGTCCTGTGAAAAACACTGTTCATTTTGCAACAAGGTTTCCTAAAACTGAATGCGTCCTTCTATGGTTATAATCGCAATTTTTCTCTTTGCCAACACTGGTACCCTTTCAGTCGTGGAATAGGTCAACTGAAGATGGCTTGAGTGTTTCTGAGTGCATTGTGTTTAATTTGGGTACCATTCACATTTGAATTGATACTGGTACCAAACGGTACCATTTTTTGGTACTTGTGTGTTGATAAATATTAATTGTTTTTGATAATACAATCTCATGGGACAAGCGGTAGAAAATGGATGGATGGAATCTAATTATTTATTGCAACATTTAAAAATGAGCTGATTATGATAACTGATAGGTTGATTGGGTGGAGCCCGCCTTCTGCCTGAATGCAACTGGGCGAGGCTCCAGCACCCCCACGAAACCAAAAGGGAAAAGCGGTAGAAAATGGATGGATGTCCAGTTGTTATATCTTGTTTTATTATCACATTTCTGAATCTCAGTTTTAAGTTTGACATTAAATTGCAATTATAGTCCAAGACATTAGATGGCAGTAGTGTAGTTTATGGTGTGTTTTGTTTTTGTTGCGCTTTAAAAAGTCCTAATAATGTAAGTACTGTGCTTAATATGCACCAGCTGTTTGATTGTAACATACATCTTAGTTGGAATTTTCATTATCAAATTTGGAGGTGTTGAAATTGCCATGTAAAATCGCTTATGCTAATCAGTAGCATGTCAATAGCAAAGCCAATGTATATTAACATTAAGCTAACGCATTTATGGAAAAGTGAAGCCTTTGGCAGCGTTTTTGAGTCAATTGCTTTGTTGGGATTGGAAACTGCAACATTAGCTAGAGGTAGTTTGGTTAAGTCCACTCTCAGGCTATGTCTATACTAAGCCGAATAACCCCTTAAACAAATAATTATTTAGCCTAAGCCCCGTTTCAGCCACACTAAACCATCGTTTAAGGTTTCCCTCCTTGGATAATTTTTTTACATGGGTAAGTGCGCCGTGTATTTCTTGAATCTCCGGCTCTTAGCTTTGTATGGACTCATTGATCATTTACAAACTGAGTTTGGAGAAGAAGTGACGCCAGAAAGGCCGCGCCCCACACAGGAAGTGACGTCACAAAGAACGCGCCACAGCCAGCTTCATAATAAAGCAGTTTCGTAACTCGGAGCTAACCACTGGAAATATGAAGACGAGTCATCCAGACATGCCTGTGTTTCTCTTTCCGTCTGTACAGACGCTTGTTGAAATCACACATGAATACCTTCAGAGAAAGCGATTGCAGCTATTTGGGATACAACACTTCTCAAACGGCAAGAGAACTTTCCAATGTCCAGGTCAGCTGTGATTCTACTTACCAAAACTTTGTCCTTTTGTCGAAGGAGAGACGAGAATGCGGGCTCTCGTGGATGTGATAAAAAAAGGTAGCGTGTGCTTTGTATTACCTGGCCGTCGAGGGAAGACTACAGAAAATGGCGAATGCTTTTGGACTGGCAAAGCAGACTGTATCAGTTATTGTCCGCCATGTATGTCGCGGATTCAACGTCTAGGTCCAGAGTATATAAAGTCACCAAAAACGAATGGACAATGAAGGTGAAGGCAAAAGAGTGAGGAGTGTCCTGACCAGATATCTAGATCCCGATATTGATTGTTGTAAAATGTTCTTTATTACATTGTGTACTTTCACGTGTTTATTAAAGATTTGATTATTTTATGATGGCGCAGGTGTGACACACTACAATAGGGCCCCGCACCACACTGGATTCCAGTTAATTGAAATACCACAACATTGGATATTGTTCAGATAAGTTAAATTTAAGAACTTGCACACAAAGCAACACTGGAGGTGTCTATGACATGCGCATTTTCCGCGCATGCGTATTAGGTCACATCGCGCCAGCGGACGGAGTGGGGCGGGGGTCTTAAACGGTGGCATTGTTGTGTGTGGACACGGATAAGGTTAGGTGGGATTTTCCCTGGATAACATTGGTTAGTGTAAACGGGGCCTCACTGCTGCTCGAGTGGTCCCTAAGTGCCAAAGTGTGTAAAACCAGCCGAGTTGGGCGTGACGTTACGCACAACCCAGGTACCAAACATGGCACCGTTGGATTTTACACGCATCGGTCGGTGCCAAAAAAGTACCCATCCCTATCTGTATTCCATTACTACATGCAAATGAACCAAGCAATAGAGTTTGTCACCTTGAATTTACTCTGATGATTATCTGGGATCAACTCTTTCTCTGGACAGCTTGAGCAGCTACCCATGATTCCTCACTGCACCCTCGCACATCTGCGCGAGCACCCAACAGAAGGAGAGAGAAAGAGAAGTGGTCATGGCGAGAAGGGTGCACAGGCAAGATGATAACTCTCCGGATGAGGTCATCACCTAAGGTCTTCCTCCATGGCCAGAGGTCCAATGACGGTCATCAGCACGCTACCTTCGTCACGCCTCACAGTGATGTTGGTCAGAGCAGCTGGAGGGTGATTTCAAGAATTCAAAACGTAAATAACCAATTAGTGCATGAATGGAATACACTTTATCATATTGTAATTATACTTTGTAGTTTGGTCATTGAAGTACATGAAAAATTAGCACACTTTAAATTTTTTTATAAAATATTATTTGCTATCTTCGGCTCTTTGTCTATCCTAACCGTTTTTGCTCAGCTTTTGAAATCATTGCGAATCATTGACAATATTTTGATTTTATAGTTTGATGTTCATTGTACTAATATATTATGCTGTGTCTTCAAGGTTTCTGCAAGTATCAACAAATCTAATTGAATGCTTTTTAATGCAAAAAATGTAATGCCAATGTCCTTCTAGACAAACTTGTAAGCATTTGACAATGATCATATTGAATAGTTGGACAGTTTACATTAACTGTGGCCAAATTAAGCACTAATTAAATAATAAAATATGATAATGCAAGTAACCCTTTCAAAACAAACTGTTTTCATCACTGTATTTTTACCATTGTAATTGAAAGGTAAATAACTTAACGATCCCAAATAGGTAAACACACAAAAAATTAAATGGACTCTAAATGTCTAAAGGCAAAAATTGCACTTTAATAAATATTGAATTGCAGTTTATCCCGAATTGGTTTGTTTTGTTGTTGTTTTTTGTTGCCAATTGCTATTAAATGATTTTTAATTGCCTCTGACCATCATATTTAATGCAATTTAAGGCCTCAATTTTGCAAAATGTATTTAATTACCTTTAAGTTAAGTTAAAGTTAAATTTAAAGTACCAATGATTGTCACACACACACACACACACACACACACACACACACACACTAGGTGTGGTGAAATTTGTCCTCTGCATTTGACCCATCCCCTTGTTCACCCCCTGGGAGGTGAGGGGAGCAGTGGGCAGCAGCGGTGAATCATTTTTGGTGATTTAACCCCCAATTCCAACCCTTGATGCTGAGTGCCAAGCAGGGAGGTAATGGGTCCCATTTTTATAGTCTTTTATGACACGGCCGGGGTTTGAACTCACAACCTACCGATCTCAGGGCGGACACTCTAACCACTAGGCCACTGAGTAGGTTAGTAGGTCAGGTAATCGGGTAGGTTTATAATAGGTAATCAGTAGGTTTACTGATTTTTAATGACCCTGGTTTCTAATTTTGCCCATGTTTTTATTCATAAGTATTTTAGTTATGTTTTTTTTCCAAGTCTTGCACTTTGTATGGTACTTTTTAATAACCCCTTTTAATCCTGTTCAGCACGTTGGTCAAATCAAATGACATATTTCTGATACAAAAAGCAATTTTCCTTAAAAATGTGAGGGAAATTTGAGTTTTTTGTGAAGGTGCGTTTAAATTAATAGTGCTTACAAAGTACAAAGAAGAAGAATTATGAGAATTACTTTCAACCTTATTTAAAATAAGATATTCTTCATCGCAGTATGTTAATGACTGAATTAATTAATTACATATTACAAAACCGTTGTGTATACTAATTCACAGATGTCATTCTATTATAAAAAGGTCAGTAAATGATGTATATATTTGTAAACGCTCTGAAGTGGGAAAGGGGTAGGATTAAATAAGCTTTGCTTCTTCCTACTCCTTTTCGGACATGATGTAAAGTGAATGATATGAAATTGTGTGATGTATTATGCTGTAAGTGTGTTCATGTTCGAAATAAACTAAAGAAAGAAAGAAATGTTTAAAATGCAAGTTTATATTAGCCAATGTACAAACCCCGTTTCCATATGAGTTGGGAAATTGTGTTAGATGTAAATATAAACGGAATACAATGATTTGCAAATCATTTTCAACCCATATTCAGTTGAATATGCTACAAAGACAACATATTTAATGTTCAAACTGATACACTTTTTTTTTTGCAAATAATCATTAACTTTAGAATTTGATGCCAGCAACACGTGACAAAGAAGTTGGGAAAGGTGGCAATAAATACTGATAAAGTTGAGGAATGCTCATCAAACACTTATTTGGAACATCCCACAGGTGTGCAGGCTAGCTAATTGGGAACAAGTGGGTGCCATGATTGGGTATAAAAACAGCTTCCCAAAAAATGCTCAGTCTTTCACAAGAAAGGATGGGGCGAGGTACACCCCTTTGTCCACAACTGTGTGAGCAAATAGTCAAACAGTTTAAGAACAACGTTTCTCAAAGTGTAGTTGCAAGAAATTTAGGGATTTCAACATCTACGGTCCATAATATCATCAAAAAGTTCAGAGAATCTGGAGAAATCACTCCACGTAAGCGGCATGGCCGGAAACCAACATTGAATGACCGTGACCTTCGATCCGTCAGACGGCACTGTATCAAAAACCGACATCAATCTCTAAAGGATATCACCACTTGGGCTCAGGAACACTTCAGAAAACCACTGTCAATAAATACAGTTCGTCGCTACATATGTAAGTGAAAGTTAAAGCTCTACTATGCAAAGCGAAAGCCATTTATCAACAACATCCAAAAACGCCGCCGGCTTCTCTGGGCCCTAGATCATCTAAGATGGACTGATGCAAAGTGGAAAAGTGTTCTGTGGTCTGACGAGTCCACATTTCAAATTGTATTTGGAAATATTCGACATCGTGTCATCCGGGCCAAAGGGGAAGCGAACCATCCAGACTGTTATCGACGCAAAGTTCAAATGCCAGCATCTGTGATGGTATGGGGGTGCATTAGTGCCCAAGGCATGGGTAACTTACACATCTGTGAAGGCACCATTAATGCTGAAAGGTACATACAGGTTTTGGAACAACATATGCTGCCATCTAAGCGCCGTCTTTTTCATGGACGCCCCTGCTTATTTCAGCAAGACAATGCCAAGCTACATTCAGCACGTGTTACAACAGCGTGGCTTCGTAAAAAAAAAAGAGTGCGGGTACTTTCCTGGTCGCCTGCAGTCCAGACCTGTCTCCAATCGAAAATGTGTGGCGCATTATGAAGCGTAAAATACGACAGCGGAGACCCCAGACTGTTGAACGACTGAAGCTCTACAAAAAACAAGAATGGGAAAGAATTCCACTTTCAAAGCTTCAAAAATTAGTTTCCTCAGTTCCCAATCGTTTATTGAGTGTTGTTAAAAGAAAAGGTGATGTAACACAGTGGTGAACATGCCCTTTCCCAACTACTTTGAAATTCTAAGTTAATTATTATTTTCCAAAAAAAAGGAAAAAAGTTTATGAGTTTGAACATCAAATATCTTGTCTTTGTAGTGCATTCAATTGAATATGGGTTGAAAAGGATTTGCAAATCATTGTATTCCGTTTATATTTACATCTAACACAAATTTCCCAACTCATATGGAAACGGGGTTTGTACGAAAAATTCAATCGGGGCACATATATAATTTGATGTCATCGTTACCCAAAAAAACTCAGCAGTGAAATCAGATCGACACATTATAAAATAATAAATTACTTCTAAAGGAAACTTTAGTGCTGTGGCAAAGGGATGCAAATCCAAGCCAGAAAAACTAGTTTGAGAAAGTCAAAAAACAAAAACACGCAAAAAGAACACAAACGATAAGTAAGCAGATGCAAACAAATCCTAACACCCAGTAAGTGTGAAGTGCTGCGAGCGTTTAGAAGAACTTAAGTCAATAACTGGCCAGCTCTGTTGTGATTGCAGCTACTTAATTAGCGCAAATTAGCTTCCAGCGGGCTAGCTAGCTAGCGCACAGCTATGGTAACAGTCCATCTTCCAGGAGGCTAGCCAAGCGGACACAGCTAAGCATTACACCCACGGGTAACAACAAAAGTGAGTACTCACCACATACAGAGACACACAGCAGTCAAAGTGGCGTCCAAACGTGTCGGAAATTCCCTCCGGCTGACGCCCGGACGACGCCAGCTAACATTAGCTTTAGCCTGCCGCTACACGAGCAGAGCCTCCATCTTTCCTCGAGCGCCAAAAAAAAAAAAAAACAATCACAACTTTCCTCCAAAAGTTGCCTAACGCCCCGGTTCGGGCGAGTGACGTGAGGAAAAACGCGTTAAATCCATGGGGAGCTGTTAGCAGTTTCCTGCGTGGTGCGAGGTTCCGTCTGATTGGAACTTTTTTACGCCACCAAAAAAAAAAAAAAAAAAAAAAGGCAAGTTTTTGGCTGTGGAGGTCTCGCCGTCTTTTCCTGCTGCTAGCTTGTTGGGCTAAACTTGGCCAAACTTCCCAGAGTTCAGCCAGTTGCCGAGCAGCAACGCGCATGCGCAGCTCGTGTGCTTTCAACACGTCATGAAGACAAAAAACAACAACATATTAGTTATTTTATTGAAAGCGACAAACAAATGTCACATTTACATCGATTGAAAATACCCTTGTGTAATGTTCATATTGTTGTTACTCAGCCAGCGTTTGTGGGTCTGATGAACCCGTTGCATTTTGTGGCTTTTAATGCCTCACAATCAAACACTTTTATGTTAAAATACTGAACAGATGTTTACCTTATCCCAATAAACATCTGTTTATTGGGATAAGGTAGCCAGCGTTTGTGGGTCCGATGGACCCGTTGCCACACTTGCCAACCCTCCCGAATTTCCCGGGAGACTCCCGAAATTCAGCGCCTCTCCCAAAAAACTCCCGGGACAAATATTCTCCCGAAAATCTCCCGATTTTCAGCCGGAGCTGGAAGCCACGCCCCCTCCAGCTCCATGCGGACCTGAGTGAGGACAGCCTTTTTTCATGCCGGGAGGACAACAGGGTGACAAGAACTAAATCATCCAGACTAGAGATAAATTGTATTATTATGTTTATTTTACCTAAAAATAAATATATTTATTAATTTAAAAAAAACAACCCAACTAAATACATTTTTACTATATTTTGCTAAAAACATAAAAATTAATTGTATTTTTATTTGTATTTTTTCGTGACTCTTTATTACATCCAGCCATAGAATTATACATTAAAATAAACATATTTCAAATAATTGATTTTAAATTATCATAATAATTCATTTAAAATGACCATATTTAATTATTAAAATAATTGCTAGTTTATCAACAACTTTAGCATTTTATTCATTACATTTTGAAACTCTCAGAAGCCAAGTTATGTTATATTACTTAATATTTATTTATGCAAGTTTGAAGTATCAATTATCTAAACACAGTTTTGCATATTTTCAGGATGTAGATATCTATATATATATACATAATATGTATGAAATACTTGACTTGGTGACTAGCTGTCAATATACTCCTCCCCTCTTAACCACGCCCCCAACCACGCCCCACCCCACCCCCGACCACGCCCCCACGCCTCACCTCCCGAAATCGGAGGTCTCAAGATTGGCAAGTATGCCCGTTGCATTTTGTGGCTTTTAATGCCTCACAATCAAACACAGAGGATAGAGTAAAACAACTTGCACTGAGCCTAGTCTATACAATCCGCTACACCAGTGGTTCTCAAATGTGGGTACGCGTACCCCTGGGGGTACTTGAAGGTATGCCAAGGAGTACGTGAGATTTTTTTTTAAATATTCTAAAAATAGCAACAATTAAAAAATCCTTTATAAATATAAATAAAAACTAGGGATGTCCGATAATGGCTTTTTGCCGATATCCGATATTCCGATATTGTCCACTCTTTAATTACCGATACCGATATCAACCGACATATACAGTCGTGGAATTAAAACATTATTATGCCTAATTTGGACAACCAGGTATGGTGAAGATAAGGTACTTTTAAAAAAAATGTATAAAATAAGATAAATAAATTAATATTTTCTTGAATAAAAAAGAAAGTAAAACAATATAAAAACAGTTACATAGAATCTAGTAATGAATGAAAATGAGTAAAATTAACTGTTAAAGGTTAGTACTATTAGTGGACCAGCAGCACGCACAATCATGTGTGCTTACGGACTGTATCCCTTGCAGACTGTATTGATCTATATTGATATATAATGTAGGAACCAGAATATTAATAACAGAAAGAAACAACCCTTTTGTGTTGTGGGAGGTTTTTTGGGTTGGTGCACTAATTGTAAGTGTATCTTGTGTTTTTTATGTTGATTTAATAAAAAATAAAAAATAAAAAAACGATACAGATAATTAAAAAAAACGATACCGATAATTTCCGATATTACATTTCAACGCATTTATCGGCAGGCCGATATTATCGGACATCTCTAATAAAAAACTATCTTTTTTTCCAAATAGTTCAAGAAAGACCACTACAAATGAGCAATATTTTGCACTGTTGTACAATTTAATAAATCAGAAACTGATGACATAGTGCTGTATTTTACTTCTTTATCCCTTTTTTTCAACCAAAAATGCTTTGCTCTGATTAGGGGGTACTTGAATTAAAAAAAAATTCACAAGGGGTACATCACTGAAAAAAGGTTGAGAACCACTGCGCTACACCTCCCTGATACCGAAGTACATGTCAAACTACTTCCTTAACGTAAATGACCGCCATAACCACAACACCAGGGGGAGCTCCACTAATCACGTTAAACCCAGATTCCGATCTAACAAAGGTCTTAACTCATTCTCCTTCTATGCCACATCAATATGGAATGCACTCCCAACAGGTGTAAAAGAAATGGCATCTCTATCCTCCTTCAAAACCGCACTAAAAGAACACCTCCAGGCAACTTCAACCCTAAACTAACACCCTCCCTTCCACATCCTACCTCCCCGGATTGTAAATAATCAAATGTAAATGATCAAATGTAGATACTTATTCTTATACTTTCTGATCTCTCTCTCTATGTCCACTACTTGCTGTACATATCCTACCAAGTCAGTCCTACACTGTTTCTCTGATGATGCAATTGTTGATGACTGAAGTGTCGATATCAACTAAACCTACCCCACCCCACATCCCACACTCCGGATTGTAAATAATGTAAATAATTCAATGTATATACTCTGATGATTATCTTGTGTGATGACTGTATTATGATGATAGTATATATCTGTATCATGAATCAATTTAAGTGGACCCCGACTTAAACAAGTTGAAAAACTTATTCGGGTGTTACCATTTAGTGGTCAATTGTACGGAATATGTACTGCACTGTGCAATCTACTAATAAAAGTTTCAATCAAAAAAATCAATCAATCAATCAAAAACTTTTATGTTAAAATACTGAACAGATACTTAACATAAAAGTGTTTGATTGTGAGGCATTAAAAGCCACAAAATGCAACGGGTCCATCAGACCCACAAACGCTGGCTGAATAATAACAATATGAACGTTGCACGGAAAATTTCTCTGCCAGTTTCTGCATCCCACTAGGGATTCTTCTTTTGTGTTTCTGCACCTGCGGTTCCCACACAAGGTTGCAACATTGTTTGTTAACATACTTGCCAACCTTGAGACCTCCTAATTCGGGAAATGGGGGGCGGGTTTGGTGGTAGCGGGGGTGTATATTGTAGCGTCCCGGAAGAGTTAGTGCCGCAAGGGGTTCTGGGTATTTGTTCTGTTTTGTTTATGTTGTGTTACGGTGCGGATGTTCTCTCGAAATGTGTTTGTCATTCTTGTTTGGTGTGGGTTCACAGTGTGGCGCATATTTGTAACAGTGTTAAAGTTGTTTATACGGCCACCCTCAGTGTGACCTGTATGGCTGTTGACCAAGTATGTTTTGAATTCAGTCGTGTGTGTAAATGCCGCATATATTATGTGACTCGGCTGGCACGCTGTTTGTATGGAGGAAAATCGGACATGACGACAGGTTGTAGAGGACTGCCACAGGCAGTGTCTTTAAGGCACGCCCCCAATATTGTTGTCCGGGTGGAAATCGGGAGAAATTCGGGAGAATGGTTGACCCGGGAGATTTTCGGGAGGGGCACTGAATTTCGGGAGTGTCCCGGGAAAATCAGGAGGGTTGGCAAGTATGTTTGTCAACACTGTCTGCTCTCATTTTCTCGCACATTTGACCCTCTGATGTTCTGTGTACCTACACTCTGTCCTCCCCCTGTCTAGGCCTGCTGTGTGTGTGTGTGTGTGTGTGTGTGTGTGTGTGGTACACAAAACATCAATTTCCACACTTCTATTAGCCCCGGGTCCAATGGACCCAAACATCTTATATGTAATATAAATGTGTGTGTGGGGGGGGGGGGGGTTGTATGGTATGTGGTCATTAAATATGTATTCTGATATATGTTCCTCACAGAAAATGAGCCAAAGTCAGTGAGTCTCAGTTTGAAAAAATAAGTAATTGTATCATTTTTCTTTTAATAAAAAATGAAAACGGGTACCACAGACCCGAACACCACACAAGGAATAATATATATTATATACTATGATTATATTATATATTGATTATACTCTGCCTGATAAATATAATAAGACGATATACATGTATACAAGACTCTGTAATACTTAAAACAGCAATGTGCAAAAACAATCATCCCAATCAACAATATGTACACATAAAGCATGATTATACATACATTTTCTACACCACTTTTTCCTAGAGAGCAGTGCTTCTCAAATAGTGGGGCAGGGCGGGACTTTCAGTATTAGTGTCTTTTTTTATTCTTGAACAATACACAAGCCTCCTGCTAGGTGGCAGCACCGCTCGAATTAATCAACAGGCTCAACCGGGAAATATGATCATTGCCCAGGTCTATTGGTTGTGCTAAAACATGGTTGCAGACATGAAATACAGACATCTTTTAAAGCAGTGTTTCTTAACCATAGGGCCGGGCCCGCTGTTGGGCCGCAAGCGCCACCTAAAGGTCTGCCTGTTTCTCCTGGTCCCATTGAGGACCGCAGACAGGGCTGCCTTAACCTAAATGGAGCCCTGGGGCTGATGTGATTTTGGGGGCGCCTCCCAAGCCTTAGCACCCCCCTTCCCATCAAAAACACATTTTGAAAAGGAAATCATGATTTTACTTAACAGAACGGCAACAATGCAAAAATATCCATCCATCCATCCATTTTCTACCGCTCGTCCCTTTTGGGGTCGCGGGGGGTGCTGGAGCCTATCTCAGCTGCATTCGGGGGGAAGGCGGTGTACACCCTGGACAAGTCGCCACCTCATCACAGGGCCAACACAGATAGACAGACAACATTCACACTCACATTCACACACTTGGGCCAATTTTTTTTGGTGTTGCCAATCAACCTATCCCCAGGTGCATGTCTTTGGAGGTGGGAGGAAGCCGGAGTACCCGGAGGGCACCCACGCAGTCACGGGGAGAACATGCAAACTCCACACAGAAAGATCCCGAGCCTGGGATTGAACTCAGGACTACTCAGGACCTTCGTATTGTGAGGCACATGCACTAACCCCTGTTCCACCGTGCTGCCCGCAAAAATATCCATTTAAAAAAATAATTTCATGGATGAATACATCTGCTTCGTGACTTTTAGCTCAGTCGTCAACACGCTCGCCTCTCACACCGGCAACCTGGGTTTGCGCCCCGCTCGGAGTAGTCGGAAAAAAACAACACAGCCGAGAGAGAGTACATAGTCTCTACACGGAGCAGAGCCGGCTGTAATTTGACAGCTATGAACCTTTAATACCAATCGTATATGTATTATATTTTTCCACCACTAGTTGCACTAATGAAACAATCAAACAAACAGAAGAACAGCTAAAAGTCATAGAGAAGTTTCTTAAGCGCACAAATTATGACTAAAGTGGTAAAGCTGTATTTTCATTTGAACTTAAAATTTATTGACCCTTATTTAAGAAACATATATATTATTATTATTGTTATTAATTTAGTTATAATTGATTTATTTTAGCACTGTTAAACTGTAAGTAGGCCCGCTATAATTATTGAATATGATTAAAATCAAGAGTTACTATTTGGCTGGGCTGTGGGCCCCTATGCAGTGGAAAATTTGGGCCCAGAGGTCCAAAAGGTTAAGAACCCCTGCTTTAAAGTTGTATAATCCATAGACCAGGGCATGATAAGTTGTCTGGGGACGTAAGAAAAATGATGCCACCAAGGGGGGCATGACAAAAAATAATTGAGAAGCACTGCCATAGGGTTATGGGTAGGCTGGATCCTATCTCAGCTGGCTTTAGGATTGGTCACCAGTCAATCGCAGGACACATACATACAAACAACCATTCATATTCACATTGATGGACAATTTAGAATATATAATTAGCCTAACATTTTGGGATGTGGGTGGAAGAACATGCAAACCGAGGTGTTCAGATGTAGATTTTAAACCCTAATCCTGAATGTGAGGCAGACATGCTAACCACATTGCCCCCTGTGAGGCCCATGGAACACACAGTATCAGAGGATGAAATTGTCTGAATGTCACGGACGCAGCCTCTGAGGACACACAAACGTAACATTTGCAGTCGTCATCACGACATACATGTATTGGGAGAGAAAACAAAAGACAAAAGCGAAACTCACCTCGCTCAGGTTGAGGTTTTCGTACACGACCAGGTCATCCTGCTCCCTACTCAACTTCCTGGCTCGCAACACATCCCGGACGCACTGGTGGACGAACGCGTACTGGCGCTGCAAGGTGGTCAACAGGGCACATGACGAATGTCCTTTCCTGAATGACGCAAATTTGTCCACACACCTCAGTCTGCACCATGTGTGAGCGGTGGAGGCGTAGTTCAAAGACGCATCCGTAAATGTCCAACGTGTCCGAGCTGTCTGACTGCTGCAGAACCCGATCCAGGACGATGAAGGTTCCCGTGCGACCCACACCCGCGCTGACGCACAGTATTACACCAGCATTAACTATCATTCACACATTTACGGAAAATCCATATCTCGAGCTGCCTACCTGCAGTGGACCACGGTGGGTCCAGAACCAGGACTCCTGTAGACGTAGTCTCGGACAGTTCTGACAAACTGCACCAACGACTGGGTGGTGTCCGGGACTCCGTGATCGGGCCACACGGTGAAGTGGAAGTGCCGAATGAGCCGAATGGACCTCAGATCATCCTCCTGTTACACACATGCATATATATGTACAGCAGTACTTTACCCACAATGCCACACACCTTCCAGTGCCGAGTCATGTAAACAATGATAGATCTTTACGCTGCAAATGTTGAACTCTCGGATTGTCCACTCAGGGAGAACGGACTCAGAGAGCATCCGGACAATCAGGTCTCCATAGTAAAGGGGGTCATGGTCCCGAGGCCAGTAGTGATCGCACTTGACCTGCACACACACACACACACACATACTTGGTTAAAAGCCTACATAGTCTAATTGGGTTCTTAACCTTTTTGACCTCGGGGCCTAACTTTTCCGCTTTGTAAGGAGCCCAGCAGGTACAAAACATTGATACAACATTGATTACACATACATGAGGAAACTCTCTTGAAGGAATCAATAAAGTACTATCTATCTATTTCCTTGAAAACTGACTTTGAAACAACATTGAAAAATAGTTCTATTTGTAAATGGAGACAACGTTGGTGTCTAACGTTGGAGCCACGTTGTTGGTTAGGAAATTATCAAATATCAAATCAACGTCACAACCTGACATTGAATAAACGTCATCAAAAAGCATGTAGTTTCAACATTGTATTTGTGTTGTAAAATATTGGTTGGAAAATGACCAAAATTCAATGGTCAAATCAACGTCAGAACCCAACATTGATTAAACATGGTCAAAAAGCATGTTGTTCCAACGCGAGGTTTGAGTTCAATCAATCAATCAATCAATCTTTATTTATATAGCCCTAAATCACAAGTGTCAAGAGTTGATCAACTTCAGGACCTAATTCAACAAGTTCTTAATGTTGTTTTAATGTCTTGTGCCTGCTGTTTACAGTTTAACAGGATAAACCTTGTAAAATTATATAAAAGCATGTGTCAATCAAGGATTATTATCAAGGCTTATTAGGTCATGCTGATTAAAAAAATAAATACTAATGAAATATTCTGCAAAAGAACAGACTCTTTTACATACAGGTACGCAGTGCTAATATATAACAAAATCTAAATAAATTAATAATGAATATAATAATATATGATTGTGGAATAAACTGTTAATACAATTTAAGTATGAAAATACAGCTCCGCCACTTCAGTCATATTTTTTGCGCTTAAGGAATGAGCTCCAGATTTTTTGATATAATCACTACTGCCACACGTGGTGGAAAAGTGCATTACAACTAAGTACCGCTGCTGTCCATACGGACCACAGCTGAGAAACTGATATATTTTGGCGGTCCCCTAGAGGGCGCTCGCGGCCTAACAATGGTTAAGACACACTGTTCTAACGCGTTTAGTTGCCAAAAACACTGAGGGCTATGTCTTGTCATACTTGCCAACCCTCCCGGATTTTCCGGGAGACTCCCAAAATTCAGCGCCTCTCCCGAAAACCTCCCGGGACAAATTTTCTCCCGAAAATCTCCCGAAATTCAGGCGGACTCAGGTCCATGAGGACCTGAGTCCGCTAACCCACAATATAAACAGCATACCTGCCCAATCACGTTATAACTGTAGAATGATGGAGAGCGAGTTCTTGGTTTCTTATGTGGGTTTATTGTTAGGCAGTTTCATTAACGTCCTCCCAGCGCGGTAACAACACACAACAACAGCAGCCACGTTTTTGTCTACCGTAAAGCAGTTCGTCTGTCTTAAACAGGACAATACTGCCATCTATAACATCAATAACATATACGGCTTTTAGAGAGTGCAATGCACAACTGCGCACACAACAAGGAGACGAAGCAGAAGAACGAGGAAGATACAGCCATGGTGACGGCGAGTAAGATGAAGAAATACGCTTTGTTGCACCTTTCCTGCCTGAGTCCGGCGATTAGTTGCAAATCTTGCTTTATTGATTGCTTGCACACAGCCAATCCAACACAAAACAAACTAGTCCCCGCCCGCACTCACGCTACTGCTCTCTCTCTTCTCTCGCCCACACACTCACTGACGTCACTCACCTCACATGCTCACCTATTAAAGGGCCACACACACATACGCGACTCTCATAACAGCTTGTAAGTTCCAAGCCGCAGTTGCGATTGGACCTGGATAGCCTCTGGGAAGAAGTAGTGGACTACCAAGTGCTTGGCACTGAAGATCTTCCTCAGGAAGCAAAGATTGACCACGCCCCTAACCACGTCCCCGCCCCAACCACGCCCCCCACCCCACCCCGACCACGCCCACCCCCTACCCCCACCTCCCGAAATCGGAGGTCTCAAGGTTGGCACCTCATTAATGAGTTGTATGTTTAAATATTACCCAAGGTCTGTACTATAGCTTATTATGTATGTATAAAGTAAATTTAATATTTTAATATATGCTTATATTAGTGAGCTAGTTATGACTATTAAATTATTAGCTATTTTATATTATAACTATTGTAATAATAATATTATAATATATTTATATATTATTTTTTTAACCCTAAAGTTGATTTGGAGTGCATGAATTTGGACACCCCAGATTTGCACTATAACTATGATGACTTAATTACCCGGCCTTTCTCCACACACTGTGTGACCATCACCACGTTGTGCACGTTTTGCTCCCACACCATCTTCCAGAAGTCATCTTTAGTTCCTGGCAGTGGGCCCTGGGTGGCGATGTACTCCCGACGGAAGTTGTTTCCCTAAAACACAACAAGAAAAAGTCAGTTTGTGAGGAACTGTCAGCTTCATTATGTGGGTGGGTGTGTCTCACAGGGATGTAACTGGCGTTGATGTAGTCAGAGCAGGGGTCATCATCCACATACGACAGCTTCACTCTTGTTGAGTCGTCTGCAAGCAAACGCTCAATGACCACGATACCCCAAAGTGTGTGTTTGTGTGACAGACTCACAGGGCAGGATGTTGTTGTATCGGTTTTTGCCGCGGTTCTCCGGTAGCAAAGCTGAGTCCAGCGGTTGGTTCCGACCGACGTCCTTTAGGCTCTGACATAACAGTGTAAATAAATATATAATACATCAACAGGTGTCACAATATGACGCATGTAGCGATAGAGACAAGGGTGTCACCTCATACTCGCCAGAAAGCAGGAAGCGGGCGTCGGCCTGGAGTTTGTTGTAGTGATGCTCAAAGTCGGCCACTCTGATGGGGCTGATGGAGCAGAGCGGAAGTAAGCAACTACCAAAAAGGTATAACTCAAAGAAGCATTTTTTTTCTCTTTATACCTGAACATGTGTCGACGCTTCCTATAAGAAGAAAGAAATAACTTTTAGTCTTTTTTCACAACATGCGGTGGATGCAGTGAACAGTACCTCTTACTAGTTAGTACACATTTCAAGCAGTTTTATTCCAGTATATCTTGTCAATGGACAACACTATACACATTTAGAATAGTCAGTGTGCAGCTTGCATAGCAGTATAGATTTACTCTGCAATTAAATGAGTCTAACGAGCCGGCAACACAGGTGAGTGCCTTGCTGACAGAGAACTCACTTTCGTCAGGTACTACTTCAAAGACAAGTCACATGATCTCACCCTTTAACCCCCAGGTGACCCCGCGGCGACGGTCGCTCTCTCATCACGCACATGTCGACTGTTGCTCTCTCCTGCATACTTTGGGCCACAGAATGCATTAGACTCACCTTCCACGTGAGAAAAGGCCCAGAGTGAGAGGAACTCACACTTTGCGTGCGTTGCGCTTGTAGACGACCAGCGCTGAGACTATCGCAATGGCGGCCATCAGGATGACGGCGGCGCTGATGCCTTCTATGACGCCGCTTTGAGGGTCTGCCAGAGAGCACCCTTGAAATTAAGGGTCATTTGTGCACACACATATTTGCCGCTGACCTCACCTGTTGCCGTGACGACAGGTTGCGATAGGAAGGTGTCGGCGTACAACGGCGGAGAAGAGTCGTCAAAGAGGTGTGTGAACGCTCGAACACTGAGCCTAGATGACACCATTGATGTTTGTGTTAATGGAGTGTAACGCTATTGTGTGTGTGTGTGTATCAGCACCTGTACGCAGTTTTGGGTCGGAGTGGTCCGTCGCAAAAGTGCCGCATGCCAGCCCGTAGGTCAGAGTGCAGGTCTGGGCGGTCACAGGACCCTCCCAGCGAGTCCATTCCTGTCCCCAAAGTGATGTCAAAACTGCAGGCGTCGTTGGAGCTACTGGCAAAGACGGCTGTTTGGTAGGCCCTGATGGAACTGTTAGAGCTGTAGTCCACATAGGAGGGCAGTGGGTGGTGCTGTTCTGGCTGCTTGCTCTCCACACCTTCATTGGACCACAATTTGTATAAAAAAGGAACTTAAAGGGGAACATTATCACCAGACCTATTTAAGCGTCAATATATACCTTGATGTTGCAGAAAAAAGACCATATATTTTTTTAACCGATTTCCGAACTCTAAATGGGTGAATTTTGGCTAATTAAACGCCTTTCTAATATTTGCTCTCGGAGCAATGACGTCACAACGTGACGTCGCATTGGGAAGCAATCCGCCATTTTCTCAAACACCGAGTCAAATCAGCTCTGTTATTATCTGTTTTCCGTACCTTGGAGACATCATGCCTCGTCGGTGTGTTGTCGGAGGGTGTAACAACACGAACAGGGACGGATTCAAGTTGCACCAGTGGCCCAAAGATGCGAAAGTGGCAAGAAATTGGACGTTTGTTCCGCACACTTTACCGACGAAAGCTATGCTACGACATAGATGGCAAGAATGTGTGGATATATGGGACGGTATAGCTCGGTTGGTAGAGTGGCCGTGCCAGCAACTTGAAGGTTGCAGGTTCGATCCCCGCTTCCGCCATCCTAGTCACTGCCGTTGTGTCCTTGGGCAAGACACTTTACCAACCTGCTCCCAGTGCCACCCACACTGGTTTAAATGTAACTTAGATATTGGGTTTCACTATGTAAAGCGCTTTGAGTCACTAGAGAAAAGCGCTATATAAATATAATTCACTTCACTTCACTTCACTATCCTGCAAAACTCAAAGCAGATGCATTTCCAACGATAAAGTCAAAGAAATCTGCCGCCAGACCCCCATTGAATCTGCCGGAGTGTGTGAGCAATTCAGGGACAAAGGGCCTCGGTAGCACGGCAAGCAATGGCGGCAGTTTGTTCCCGCAGACGAGCGAGCTAAACCCCCTGGATGTCTTGGCTCACACCGAAGATGATCAAGAGAAGAATATCAACCCTAGCTTCCCTGGCCTGCTGACATGAGAGTATGTCTACAGAATATATTAATTGATGAAAATTGGGCTTTCTACACTCTCAAAGTGCATGTTGTTGCCAAATGTATTTCATATGCTGTAAACCTAGTTCATAGTTAGTTAATGCCAAACAAACACATACCATTCGTTGGTTAGAAAGCGATCGCCGAATTCGTCCTCGCTTTCTCCCGTGTCGCTGGCTGTCGTGTCGTTTTCGTCGGTTTCGCTTGCATACGGTTCAAACCGATATGGCTCAATAGCTTCAGTTTCTTCTTCAATTTCGTTTTCGCTACCTGCCTCCACACTACAACCATCCGTTTCAATACATTCGTAATCTGTTGAATCGCTTAAGCCGCTGAAATCCGAGTCTGAATCCGAGCTAATTTTGCTATAGCTTGCTGTTCTTTCCGCCATGTTTGTTTGTGTTGGCTTCACTATGTGACGTCACAGGAAAATGGACGGGTGTTTATAATGATGGTTAAAATCAGGCACTTTGAAGCTTTTTTTAGGGATATTGCGTGATGGGTAAAATTTGGAAAAAAACTTCGAAAAATATAATAAGCCACTGGGAACTGATTTTTAATGGTTTTAACCATTCTGAAATTGTGATAATGTTCCCCTTTAACAACTGAGGGCACTTTTCTTGTGACTATTTTGGGATGCTAGAAGGCCACATGTTGCTATCTAGTAAGGAAATAAAAGCAAATTGTTCCCTTGCCTTTGGACTCTGTCACTAGCACGGTGAAGAACTTAACGGCACCGTTGACGTCGCTGAACCAGCTGCAGTTGAACGTGAAGAAGATGGACGACTTGGTGACCAACGCTGACGTGACGTCCACTCGAGTGGTGAGAGGGGGTACAGGAGGACCTGCAGACAGTTTCATGACGAAGTTAACCTTCAGGTAGCAACTCCACCACTTTGGACTAGTCCCGTAACTTACGGTCTATCATGGTGGCCGCGGTGCCCTGCGCCACCTCGCTGGTGCTGGTGTCAGAGATGACCTTGACCCAAACTGTGTAGCGCTTGTGAGGCTCCAGCTGGCTGATTACATAGGCGGTGGAGAGGCGGCCTGTGCGGCGTGAGTAAACCAGAGTCTGTGAGCCTTTGTGCACACATTCAATGGTGTAGGAGTCAAAGTCAGCCTCCGGCGGCACCCAGGAGCAGGAAATAGAGGTGGAGCTCTGAGGGTGGCAGTGCAGGCCTTGAACGGGTGAAGGCTCTGTGGTACCAAAACAAGATTAGCAAGTAGAAATGTGACCTCTCATTCACTTGGAGGTCAAGAGGGCACGTACTGGTTCGAATGCTGCGTTGGATGGGCAGACTGTAGGAGGGCGTGGCCCCAAACTGCATGGCCCCGCTAACAGCACGCAAACTGATGTTATAAAGGCGTCCTGGGAACATCCCTCTCAGGATTCGACTGCCGGACGTACGACTCTCGTACGGGTTGATGATGGTCACCCGGTCAAGCGGTGTCCACTGCAGGTCAAAATCGTCGTAGTCAGAGTCAGGGGGGGCAATCCAGGTGACCTCCATGGAGGTGTTGGTCACCCCTCCGAACAGGAACGATCTTGGCGGTCTGGGAGCTTAACAGGATATACACGGTTACTGCTCAGGTGACCTTACACTAACAAGTCTTTGCATCGCACCTGTCCTGGCCTGAATACTAGCGCCGTTGGCTAGCTCGCCACTGCGACTCAGCACCTCGGCGCGGTACAGATGTCCAGGCTTGAGGTCACCGAAAACGAACTCTGTGACATTTGGCAGAAGCTGCTCCTGTGTTTGCAGTGAGCCATCGGGGCCGTAGAGTGACAGGAGGTACCCGCTCACGTCGCCCTCGCTTTGTTTCCAAGCCACTCGCAGACGGTTCGACTGATTCCCACTATGAGCTTGTAGAGACGTGACTGCTGCCGGGACTGGGGGGCAGAAATAGATGGGATGATGGTGATGGTCACACAATTTGATCCAAACTAATGTTCAGAGTTGTGACACCTAGGTTGTTTTAAGTCTTGTCATCCACTCCTCACCTGTTCTGGCCCAAATGCTGGAGTCATTGCTTTGCTCGCCACTTCGAGTCACAACCACCATCTTGTATGCAGAACCGGGTCGGAGGGCCTGGAAAGAGCACTGTTGGCTGGAAGGAGGAACCCGGCGTCTCACGTGCAAGGCATTGTCGTAGCCACAGAGTAAGATGTCGTACGAATCAAAGTGACCCACTGGCCGACTCCACTGAAAGGACAGACTGGTGGTGGTGTTGCTCTTGACCAACAGGTGGGTGGCAGCCGCAGGTCCTGACAGGTAGAGGAAGCTAGTCAAACCCTAAAGATATATAATGTGATGAAAAAGTGGCTTAGCTGCACTAATAGGAAGTCTGTACATACGTGTGCAAGCCTCAGCGCTGACCACAATGCTTTGGAGTCCACCACTGATGGTCTGGACTAGGAGGCGGTACTTCTTACCCGGGGTGAGACTGTCAAACATGTGCTGGGTGCACGTGGGGGGCAGCGTGGCGTTCACTAACACGATGCCCTGCTCTTCAAGCAGCTGCAGGAAGTAGCCGTCAGACACGCCCGCAGCTACCTGCCAGCTCACCTGAAGGCTGCTGGTACCGGCCAGGTTCTCCACCTGTAGTGCCGTCACTGGCGACGGGACTACGCACAGGACACGGTTGTAATGTGACCAGAACACAAGTAGCACAACTCGGTTGGCCTGGGCCTCACCTGTGCGTCCCTTGGCCGTGTCGTTGTTAGAGAGTTCGCCGCTGAACGCCTGCACCGTCACTTCGTACAGCTGACCGGGCTGCAAGGAGCCGAAGACCACCTGGTTTTGATGTTTGAGGACGGACCGCAAGTCCAGCTGGCGGTTCTGTCTGTACAGAACCACGATGTATCTGTCCACGTCGCCTTGACCCGGCGTCCAGCTCACCTTTAGACTGCCGCTGTCGCCGCCATTACTCACGTGGATGTTCTTTGCTTGACTGGGAACTAAACAGTAGAAAACAAAATGGTGTACGTTGGTGTGAAATGTATGTTGGAATGTTTGTGCAGTCCTGTGTGTCCAGTTTGTATTACCAACCTGTCCGGCCCTCGATGAATTGAGTCCTCTGGTTGGGGCCACTAAAGGTGGACACAAGGACCTTGTAGAGGCGTCCAGGTGTGAGTGAAGACACCACACACTCCCCCACGCCGCTGCCAAGGGTGAGTGGGGGGAACACTTTCATGTCATTAAAAAGCAGCTGCACTTCGTAGTGATCCACGTCACCTGGGGCCGGCGACCACGCCACTTGAAGATCCTCTGAGGTCCGTTTAGTGACACATAAGGACCGCACGGCCGCCGGGACTGGAAGATGCACAAGAGGTGAATTGCTATTATTTAGTCTTAACAAAGTTGTGCGTGAATGTTAGCAGATGACATCACCAAAGAAAGAAATTGAGCACTCACATGTGCGACCATAGGTAGAAGTGGTGGTCTCGTAGGTCCCGCTCCAGGTGCTCACCACTACTGTGTAGAGTCGACCTGGTATCAGACCGTGAAAGACGCATTCATTCTGCGTCTTTGGCACTGTCTGGTTCTGCAACACAACATTGTTGTGCTTGATGGACACCTGGTACAAGTCAAAGTCTCCTGAGGCAGGACGCCAGTACACCTTCAGAAAGTCATCACGAGCCCCATGTGTCGCTGTGGGGTTCTGGACCTTCGAGGGTTCTGAATAACGACAAACATTTAAAGAAAAACGGTTCACCTTAACATTTTAAGTATTTATTTTGGCAGTAGCACCAAACTACTGAAGGACCACAATGAGAAGTGCACATTTGCCGTGTGCGACTCACGTGTCCTCTCCAGGACAGACGTATGGTTCTGGAAGGTTCCACTGCGAGTGCCAATGGAGATGTTGTAGAGGCGACCGGACACCAGAGAGTTAAAAACGCACTCGTGGCTCGATTTAGAGACGATGAATGTGTGAAGCATTTTGTCTTGGTCCCTCAGGGTCACCAAGTAACTGTCCACGTCACCTTGAGCAGGACGCCACGACACACTTAGGAAGTCCATGCGGCCATTGTTACTGACGGTTACCTCACCAACCGCAGCAGGGACTGAGAAGACCAGAAAACCAACTGGAAGTTAAAAAGTCTGCTTCTGTTGTTATTGTTTGGAGTGACTGACTGGTCTTACCTGTGCGTCCCTCTGCCACAGATTGTCTGGACGTACGTCCTGCTCGGACGGTGGTCACCACCACCCTGTAGAGAGCGCCGGGCCTCAGACCCCGGAAACTGAGGCTGCTAGCGACCACAGCCACACTTTCGTTCTTGATGACGCTGCCTTCGTGGACCAGCAGTACAAGATACAAGTCCAGGTCCCCATTGGCCTGGTCCCACTGGGCCAGGAGGCTCTCTGTGCTTCCCAAATTAGAAACCTGCAGCCTGTTGACCTGAGACGGAGCTAAGAGACACAATCAAAATTAGGTATACATTTTTAGTTGTCCAGCATAACCAATGAAATAGTACAAAAATCTTACTGGTCCATGTGTTGATAGAAGCAGAGCTATTAAGGTTGCCACTTCTGGTTGTCACGGTAACGGTGTACAGACGCCCTGATGTCAGCTCGCTAAAGGTGCAACCTTTGGCTTCTTTGGGGAGGAGCTTCTGAATTAGGATTGAGTGCATCTCGCCTTGTTGGAGGATTGCCGTGATACCATCCCACTCGCCGAGCGGACCATGCCACTGTATGGTGATGGTGGACTCATCTGCACGATGGACAAGTAGCTGCTGAACAGGCTGAGGGGCTAAGGGGTAGAAGGCGACAGTCAACAAAATTATGTCTTCAGTCCTTTCATAAAAGGAAGTGAAATTAAACAACTAAAAGAAGCCAAAGTAAACAAACCCAGTCGTCCTTGGCAGCGCGCTGTGTTACTCAAAGTTCCACTGTGCACTGTGACCTCCACGCCATATGCTCGGCCCAGTACCAGGCCCAGGCTGGTGACGGAGAACAAGTAGTGCTTACTCAGCTTGCTGATAGTTTCGTTAACCAGAACTACGGATCCATTCCACAGTAACACGTTGTAGTTGTCCCAGTCACCGCTGGGTGGCAACCAGGTGAGACTCAAACCACTGCCGTCAGACAGCGGCCAAGCTGAAAGCTCCGACACCGCACTAGTAACTGAAACAAAACAAGCAACGCTTAAGAACTGAAAATCTAATCATTGTTCTGTTGATTGACACTTGTGGATGACTTGCATGGTACCTGTCGCTGCGCTAGTCCTGGCCTCAGCGGTGCCTCCTTTCGTTTGGGTTTGCAGTGACAGCTCGTAGTGGCGCCCAGGAGTCAGGTCCTGGAAAACGGCCTGGGTCACATTTGGACTCAGGTGCAGCTGCAGGGGGGCAGCGCCATGGGCTGATAGAGTCGCATGGTAGACGTTAACACCACCTGCAGGCGGGAGCCAGGAGGCACGTAGCTGTTTTGCAATCCCGTTGTTTTCCAGCTTCAAGTGGGACACAGGGGCAGGAGCTGAGGTGGACCAGAGAGACAATTACATTTGCAGGCTATGTAAAAAATGTTTATGTTTTACCTCACCTGTATTTGCCAGCAGGTGCACGGGTGGTGCACTCTTACCGCCGGCTTTTGCGACCACGCCCACCTTGTACTGGGTCCCAGGGACTAGAAACCCGAAGGTCGACTGGGGGGTCGCACTTCCTGATACATTCATCCTGTGGATGAATCCGGAACTGGATTCCATTAGAGTGACGTCGTACCAGTCCACGTGACCCTTGGATGGAAACCAGGACACCAGCACGCCCAACGAGTCATTGGGATCTTTGTGGACTTCCAGCTGAGTCGGACCAAGCGGGTCTGCCAGAGGACACAATAATTCACGGCTGCTACTCTTTGACTCTTTTACTTTCAATAAAATAATTTTTGCGGGTCACTGAAAGCACCCATTAATCGGGTCTGATGATCTAGTCCTTGTTAGTTTCCTAGTCCTGGTCAAGTCAGTGAGTCAAACACATACTGTCTATATGATGGAAAAATAAGCTAGGCTGCATTTAGGACTAATCACTTCAGAGGAAAAGTGAGTGCTGCTTCACCTCACGTCAACAACAATAGAACAATGGAAGACAGGAAGTCTGCGGCCTCTACAAACGCACTTATATCACGACTACAGGAAGTACAGACTTGAAGGAAGGACACTTTTTATGATACAGTCTTTCTGGAAAGGCAAAGTTTCCAATGGAAATATCATTTATTTTCCATGGTTTTAGCCTGAAGGCGTAACGAGACGAAAATTGAGAGAGTCAACAAAAAGCAGAGTGAAGAGCACATTCTGGTGGCTATGCAAACCTATGACAAAACAACATTTCCACCTAATGGTGAGACATGACAAGATTGGTTCTTCTTACCTGTGCGCACAGACACATTGCCTCCCTCTCCATCCACAGCCGAGGTGACAGTCAGGTGGTACAAAGTCCCCGCCTCCAGCGATGCAATCTCACAAGTGAAGGTGTAACTGAGCCTCCAAGTCGGCTCACATTCAGTAACGCTGTTGTGTGTCACCGCTGTGAAGCTGGAGCACAAAGGTGTTGTGCTGAACGTCAACACGATTGAGTCCACTGTGGCCTTCACCAGCGTGAAGTTAGCGGTGCAGCTTGACCCTGCGGTCACATGTGTTGTTGAAGGCTTGGACACAGGGATGGGTGAGGTTGAGGGCGTGGTTATAGGTGAGGTTGAAGGCATGCTTTCAGATGTTGAAGGCGGGGTTACAGGTACAGGTGCGGTTGAAGGCATGGTTACAGGTGAAGTGGACTGTGTTGTCTCAGGTGTTAAAGTTTTGGTTACAGGTATAGGTGAGGTTGAAGGTGTCGTTACAAGTGTTGCCGAAGTTGTGGTTTCAGGCGAGCTTGAAGCCAAGATTATAGTTGAGGTTGAAAGCATAGTTGCAGGTGAGTTTAAGGTTGAGTTGACAGGTGAGGTTGAAGGAATGGTTACAAGTGTTGGTGATGGTGTGGTCAAAGGTGAGTTTGAAGCCACGTTTATAGTTGCAGTTGAAGGTATGGCTACAGTTGAGGTTAAAAGCTCGGCTACAAGTGAGGTTGCAGGCAGGCTTACAGGTGTTGTTGAAGGTATGATCACAGTTGAGGTTGAGGACATTGTTACAGGTGTTATTGAAGGCATGTTTATAGGCGAGTTTGAAGTCCTGATTACAGTTACAGTTGAAGACATTGGTACAGTTGAAGTTGAAGGCGTGGTCACAGCTACGGTTGAGGTTGAAGCCATGATTATAGTTGCGGTTGAAGGCATGCCAACAGGTGAGGTTGAGTGTGATGGTACAGTTACAAGTACAGGTGAAGTTGAAGGCATGTTCACAGGTGAGGTTAAGGCTGTAGTTACAAGTGTTGTAAAAGGGGTGTTTTTAGTTTCAGGTGAAGTTGATGAGATGTTCACAGGTGAAGTTAAGGCTGTAGTTACAAGTGTTGTAAAAGGGGTGTTTTTAGCAACAGGTGAAGTTGATGGGATGTTCACAGGTGAGGTTAAGGGTGTGGGTACAGTTCTTGTTGAAGTTATGTTTACAGGTACAGATGAACTTAAAGACATGTTCACTGGTGAAGTTGAGGGCGTGGGTACAGTTGTTATTGAAGGCAGGGTTACAGGTACAGGTGAAGTTGAAGTTGAAGGCAGGGTTACAGGTAAAGTTGAAGTTGAAGGCATATTCACAGGTGAGGTTGAGGCTGTAGTTGTTGTTGAAGGGGTGTTTTTAGTTACAGATGAAGTTAATGGGATGTTCACAGGTGAGGTTAACGGTGTGGGTACAGTTGTTGTTGAAGGTATGGTTATAGGTACAGGTGAGGTTGAAGGCTTGTTCACAGGTGTTGTTGATGGGGTGTTTTTAGGTACAGGTGAGGTTGAAGCCATGTTCCCAGGTGAGTTCGTAGTTACAGGTGTTGTTGAAGGGTTGTTTTTAGGTACAGCTGAGGTTGAAGCCATGTTCACGGGTGAGTTCGTAGTTACTGGTGTTGTTGAAGGGTTGTTTTTAGGTACAGGTGAGGTTGAAGCCATGTTCACGGGTGAGTTCGTAGTTTCAGGTGTTGTTGAAGGGTTGTTTTTAGGTATAGCTGAGGTTAAACGTGTAATCACAGATGTTTTTAGGGGCGTGGTTAAAGGCAATCCACTGAGTTCAGTTGTTGTTGTTGTGGGAGGGGCTAGCCTGGCTTTGACGCTTGCGGACCGCGTTTGTCGACCCGCTGACATTGGTGGTATGACTGTTGAGGCGCTGTCTGTCGCTTCGGATCTGAAGTCATGTGACCCATGTGACACGTCAGGTGGCTTTCTAGACTTTGTTGGCTGTGGAGTCTCTGAAAAGTGTGGCGAGGGAGGTGCCAAAGGAGGCAGCATTCTGGCGGTGGATGCGCCTACCGTGGAAAAGGTCCCAACTGTATCAGTCGACCCTTGACTCTGCTCCAGCAATGAAGATGAGGAGGTCTCATGTTGGCGTTGCGATGGTGCATCGGTAGACCTGCTGTTGTCTGGAATTGAACTTGAAGGTTGCGTCGACGTCGGCAAATGTCCACCGGCTATGACATATAACCCTTGTGGCATCTTTGAAGAGGAGAGAGTGGACGTGGGTCTTTTGTCTGAAACGTAATGAGAAACTGATTGTTCCACTAGAGGGTGCCACTTTTGAAAACACTGTACTGTATTTGAACCTAACGACCAAACAATCTACTATAAGACTGTCGTACATTATTATTATTAGTAATAATAATCAAACAAGATGGACTAAAGCATTTTGTTTTTCAGATATTTGACATTAAGCCAATTCCTTAAAACAGTGTCACTTGTGCTATAGAGCATTCTTCAACTGCTTCTAGTCATAATTTATATAAAAATAGTGTACTCACAAGCAGTAGTGACATTGAGCAGAAGAAATAAAACCAAAAGAGGAGTATCCATGTCGACTGGTCAGTCACAACTGAACACTGACTACATTTCTCACACCAGTGAACAGGCGGTAACTTTGTGACAGGAAAAAGTCGACCGCCACGTTTCCTTCCATTCAATTCTTCTACGCACACCGTTTTACACGGCAGGAAATACCACTGGTCATCACACACAAACACAAGGACGGACACCGCAGGGCAATTTAGAGCCTCTAATGGAGCTGACTTTAATGTTTTTAGGGAGAAAAGATCGGTGTGTAGTTAGAGTGCAGCATGGAGAACATGTTCATCCATACATCTACTATAAAGCTTACTCTGTTTAGGGTCATGATGGGTAAGCTAGAGCCTATCCCTGCTGACATCCTGTCCTCTTGGGCTGGAGGAAGAGGAGGAATATCCTGACCTTCACACAAGTCTGTCTGGAAAAACAAATTAGGTTCTTTCCAATAATATCCTATATTAGAAAATGGATGGGATGGATGGATTTAAAAAATACATAAATAGTCATTTTCTGTGTACCTGGGTGACTTACAGATGTAAAAATGTGTTACAGACTAGACTGTGGCAGACTCTACTTTCAATATTTAGGTCTTTAATTTAATTTTGATAAACTATTAGGAGTTTCGACAAATAAGTCATATTAAGAAATATAAAACAATTATAAAATTGATACCCTCCAATGAGTTTACCACTGGAGGTGGTCCAATACTAGGTTGCAGATGTTAACTCTTAGGACAAGGAATGTTACTTCTGGGGGAAGGAGCATGAGCTGGTTTGGACTAGATATACAAACCAAATTTTGGTGATTACATAACTATGGATACACCAGACATGGAGAATGTTCATTCAGTTGTTTAATTTTGGAGAAAAAAAATAATACAGATAGCAGACACGACACAAAACTATAGTCATTTCAAATGGGACTTTTCTGACTTTAAGAAACAGTAACAGTTTCATTTTTAGATGAAGCAAGAGTGATACAATTATGGAATCACTCAATTCTGAGAGAAACTATGAAATCACCCTGTACTAGAGATGCGCGGATAGGCAATTATTTCATCCGCAACCGCATCAGAAAGTCGTCAACCATCCGCCATCCACCCGATGTAACATTTGATCAGAACCGCACCCGCCCGCCATCCGCCCGCACCCGCCCGTTGTTATATATCTAATATAGACGATGCAAGGCATTAGTGAGGTTATAAAGCTTTTGCCTGTTAAAGAAAGGAGACTGATCCAATGCAGCACAGACATTCGCGTGCCACGCTGTCACGACCCAGACGCACACCAGTGCGCAATCATATGGGAGCCGCGCTGAGCGCACCTCCAAGCGCGTCTCGCTGCCGGCGACGGCCGGGTATGGGCCCAACGCTCCAGCGCCATCCATTTTCAGGGCTAGTTGATTCGGCAGGTGGGTTGTTACACACTCCTTAGCGGGTTCCGACGTCCATGGCCACCGTCCTGCTGTCTATATCAACCAGGGTGAGCCCCACCCCTTTCGTGAGCGCACTGCGCGCGGAGTGACCCCTGTTACGCGCCCCCGGCAACAGGGGTGGCGGGCAGGTAAGCTGCGCGGGCGGAGCGCGCGGAGTGACCCCTGTTACGAGCCCCCAGCCACGGGGGTGGCGGGCAGGTAAGCTGCTTACCTGCTGCGCGTGACGCCGGCCGCGGCGAAGGCGGACGAGGCGGGGTGTCGGTGCGGTGGGCGCGGTGGTGACCCTGGATGTGCGTCGGGCCCTTCTCGCGGATCGCCTCAGCTACGCTCCCGGTGGGGCCCTCTCGGGGGAAGGGGCCTCGGTCGGGGGCCTTCTTCGCTCCGTAAAAGTGTCCATCTCTTTTTTTTTTTTTCTTCTGTTGTGGCATATGCTGCAGGTGCCTGCTCGTTTTTCGTATGTGGGTAACAACATTTAACTATGTATATATATTTCCGAATTGGTTTAACTGCCACCCGCCTGAATCTATTTAAAATCTAATTTTTTTTTATTTCAACCGCCTGACCCGACCCGACCCGACCCGCGGATAAAATCTAATTTTTTTAAATTTCATCCGCCCGATCCGCAGATAATCCGCGGACTCCGCGGTTGTACCCGCAAACCGCGCATCTCTACCCTGTACATTTTAATTTCCAAAGCTAACACCTGCATCAAATGAAATCTAAGTTTATTAATTAGTCTGCAGTTAAAATGGAGTGTTTACACCTTGTAGAGCTGTTGCACCAGGTGGATTGACATGAATCATGGCTCCAACACAATAGATGTCAATTGAAACAAAGGAGAGGTTTATCAAACCTCTTCAAGAAGGTAAACCATCATGCAATGTTGCAAAAAAAAAAAAAGCGGATTGTTCACAGTTAGCCTTGTCTAAAATCTGGACCAAGTACAAACAACAAAAGGTTGTAAAAGGCAAGCACATATCAAATCGTCAAGACAGAAAACTGAAAGCAATATATCTTAAAAACAGAAAATGCAGAGCAAAACAAATGAAAAACAAACTGGATTCACCGTCTGTGACCAAACTGTAAGAAACCTCCTAAAGGAAATGAGATTTAAACACAAAAGCTCAACGAAAGCCGTCATTACCACCTAATATGAGGAAAGCTGGAACGCAAATGGCGCGCGACTAAACTTGAGGTTTTCCATCAAGCATGGAGTGATAGTTTAATAATTTATAAACGCATGCCTACCTTAGCTAAAGCTAAATACTACTCAAATATCATCCGCCTCATCAAAAAACTATTCTAAATATTTGTTCAGTACAGTAGCATCGCTAACCCAACAGTAGCGCCACCCACTCGGCAGATGACTTCATGAATTTCTTTAATAAGAAAATTGGACTCATTAGAAAGCAGATTAAAGAAAACGCGTCCCAGCTAAAACTGGGTTTTATTAACACAGATACGAATGTATATACGATGGATATTGCCCTCCAAAATAGTCTCTCTCTTTTTGATGAAATAACATTAAAGGAACTACTACGGCGTGTAAATGGGATAAAACAAACAACATGTTTACTTGACCCACTTCCTGGGAAACTTATCAAGGAACTGTTTGTAATATTAGGACCATCAGTGCTAAATATTATAAACTTATCACTTTCCTCTGGCACTGTTCCCCTAGCATTCAAAAAAGCGGTTATTCTTCCTCTGCTCAAAAGACCTAACCTCGATCCTGACCTCATGGTAAACTACCGGCCGGTGTCCCACCTTCCCTTTATTTGCAAAATCCTTGAAAAAATTGTTGCACAGCTGCTAAATGAACACTTAGCGTCTAACAATCTCTGTGAACCCTTTCAATCCAGTTTCAGGGCAAATCACTCTACGGAGACAGCCCTCGCAAAAAGGACTAATGATCTATTGCTAACGATGGATTCTGATGCGTCATCCATGTTGCTGCTTCTTGATCTTAGCGCTGCTTTCGATACCGTCGATCATAATATTTTATTAGAGCGTATCAAAACACGTATTGGTATGTCAGACTTAGCTTTGTCTTGGTTTAACTCCTATCTTACTGACAGGATGCAGTGCGTCTCCCATAACAATGTGACCTCGGAGTATGTTAAGGTAACGTGTGGAGTTCCCCAGGGTTCGGTTCTTGGCCCTGCACTCTTTAGTATTTTCATGCTGCAGCTAGGTGACATCATACGCAAATACGGTGTTAGCTTTCACTGTTATGCTGATGACACCCAACTCTACATGCCCCTAAAGCTGACCAACACGCCGGACTGTAGTCAGCTGGAGGCGTGTCTAAATGAAATTAAACAATGGATGTCTGCTAACTTTTTGCAACTCAACGCTAAGAAAACGGAAATGCTGATTATCGGTCTTGCTAGACACCGACACCTATTTAATAATACCACCTTAACATTTGACAACCAAACAATTACACAAGGCGACTCGGTAAAGAATCTGGGTATTATCTTCGACCCAACTCTCTCGTTTGAGTCACACATTAAGAGTGTTACTAAAACGGCCTTCTTTCATCTCCGTAATATCGCTAAAATTTGTTCCATTTTGTCCACCAGCGACGCTGAGATCATTATTCATGCGTTCGTTACGTCTCGTCTCGATTACTGTAACATATTATTTTCGGGTCTCCCTATGTCCAGCATTAAAAGATTACAGTTGGTACAAAATGCGGCTGCTAGACTTTTGACAAGAACAAAAAAGTTTGATCATATTACGCTTATACTGCCTCACCTGCACTGGCTCCCTGTGCACTTAAGATGTGACTTTAAGGTTTTACTACTTACGTATAAAATACTACACGGTCTAGCTCCATCCTATCTTGCTGATTGTATTGTACCATATGTCCCAGCAAGGAATCTGCGTTCAAAGAACTCCGGCTTATTAGTGATTCCCAGAGCCCAAAAAAAGTCTGCGGGCTATAGAGCGTTTTCTATTCGGGCTCCAGTACTCTGGAATGCCCTCCCGGTAACAGTTAGAGATGCTACCTCAGTAGAAGCATTTAAGTCCTATCTTAAAACTCATTTGTATACTCTAGCCTTTAAATAGACCCCCCTTTTAGACCAGTTGATCTGCCATTTCTTTTCTGCTCTGCCCCCCTCTCCTTCGTGGAGGGGGGGACACAGGTTCGGTGGCCACGTTGGCTGTCCAGGGTCGGTAACCGGGGTGGACCACTCGTCTGTGCATCGGTTGGGGACGTCTCTGCGCTGCTGACCTGTCTCCGCTCGGGATGGTCTCCTGCTGGCCCCACTATGGACTGGACTCTCACTATTATGTTAGATCCACTATGGATGTCGTTGTGGCTTGTGCAGCCCTTTGAGACACTCGTGATTTAGGGCTATATAAGTAAACATTGATTGATTGATAAACAGCAAAAATGAACAGCTAAGGAAAACCAATCGTGGACTATAGATGACTGGATGAAAGTCCTATTTAGTGATGAATCGTGAATCTGCTTTGGGAAAGGTGATGATGCTTGAACTAACTTGCCGTACTTATGAAAGTTATGGGATTATGCGCCAAACAACAGTTCAGAGTAGCCAGAGTGCTCTCTCAGGTGATTCCCTTGTTTTGCTGGGGGATTTCAACGGTCACGTTGCAGAGGGGTGATTGGGAGGATCAGTCCCCCTGATCAGAAGCCGAGTGGTGTTTTGGTATTGGACGTTTGTTTTCGTTACAGATTGTGCTCGTCACTATGTTCAAGCATAAGGATGTCCATATGCGCACCAGGCACCAGGACACCCTTGGCTGCAGTTCTATGATCCACTTTACGATTGTGTCGTCGGACTTACGGCGCTACCTTTTGAACACTCGGGTGGAGAAAGGGATGCAGCTGTCCACAGACCATTAAAATGGTGAAATGGCTCCGATGGCGTTGGAAGATGCCGGCCAAAACAGGCAGGCCCCAACACATTGTGAGAGTCTGCTGGGAACGTCTGGCAGTCTACTGTCAAAAGGGAGTTTTGACTCCCACATTCAGGAGAGCTTCCACCATGTTCCAAAGCAGGCAGCCGACAGTGACTCAAAGTGGGCCATGTCCCATGCCTGTATGGATGTGGAAGTGATCTCAGAGTGGTTAGTGCCTGTCGTGGCAGTAATCCCAGAAACAGCTGGTGGACAGCAGCAATGAGGGCTGCAATCAAGCTGAAGAAGGAGTCCTATGGGGCCCTTTTTGGCCGACAGGCCATGCATGTGCGGCTTTGGCAGTCGCCGAAGCAACAACTTGGACATGGGAAGAGTTTGCAGAAGCCATGGAGAATGACTTCCAGACGGCTTCGAAGAGATTCTGGACCACCATCCGCCATCTCAGAAAGGGCAAACAGTGCACTGTCAACAAAGTGTTTGGTGTGGACGGTGTGCTGCTAACCTCGACTTGGGATGTTATCCAGCATGCACAAGACGTTAATACAATGTTGATTATACGCACGTCCTGTAAATTGGACTTCGAAACAATGTTGCAAAATAGTTGTATTTGTAAATAGAGACAACGTTGATGTCTAATGTTGGAGCCACGTTGTTGGTTGGGAAATTACCTAATTTTAATGGTCAAATCAACATCATAACTGGACATTGAATAAACATTGACAAAAAGCATGTTTCAATGTTTTTTTTGTATTGTAAAATATTGGTTGGGGGATGACCAACATTTGATGGTCAAATCAACGTCAGAACCCAAAATAGTCTTGTGGACCAGTAGAAGGAGTACTTTTAAGACCTCCTTTCATCTACACATTTTTAATTGAGGAAGCAGTTGGGACTTGTGCGCTTTCCTATCTTTGGGGCTGAGGTTGCCGAGGTAGTCAGAAAGCTTGTCTGTAAATAGGCCCCCCGCGGTGGGTAAGCTCCATCCTGAATTCCTTCAGGCTCTGGATGCTGTGGGGCCGTCTTGGTTGACAAGACAGGGATGGTGCCTCTGGATTGGGAGACCCGGGTGGTGGTTCCAACTTCGGTGGGATTACACTTCTCAACCTTCTTGGTAAGTTCTATGCAGGGGTACTGAAGTTCAGGTTCTGCTGGATAGTCCAATTTTGGATTCAGGAGAAACAGTGTGTGAACTGCAGACCAGCTCCCTAGCTTCGGCAAGGTCCTTGAGGTTGCATGTTTGCCCAACCATTCTACATGTTTTTTCGAACTTGGATAAAGGTATTCGACCATGTCTCACAGGACATCCTGTATGGGACTGCTTGACTTTGGCAGTCCACTCCATGTATGACTGGTGTCAGAGCCTGATCTACATTGCCGGCGGTAAGTCGTACATGTCTCCAGTGAGGGTTGGAATTTGTCAGCTGGCTGCCCTTCGTCACAGATTCTATTCTTAACTTTTCAGGACAGAATTTCTGGTCAGTCAGAGCATTGAGATCTGCTTTGGAGGCTGCAGGATTGTGTCTCTGGCTTCATCAGGCCGTGATCTTTACCTCTCACTGGATGCAGCAGAGTGTGAATCGACGGATAAAAATCAGCGCCTACAAATCCGAGTCCACGTGATGCATACAAGCTATACATTTCAATTAAAAAGTCTCAAGTTTAAGTAAGTCTTTATTTTCAGGAATTAGAAAAAATATATGATAAAGGCTAATAATTTCAATAAATGTATCATTTCAGTACAACACTGCCAAAATGAGAAGCATTTGGAGCTACTTCTTGTTGTCAGTTAAATATAACACAGGAGTCGTCTTTATGTTGAGAAAATATTTTTAATAGTATTTGCATGTAAAAAAATACATGCCCTGATCCATTAATACTTTTAATGACAAAAAAAAAACCCCAAAGCAAATAGCAAACGAGGTCTTCTTGTCCTAGCGTCTTTCAGTTCCCGCTATGATGGCTGCCGTTTGGCAGTGTGTCTTTGTTTCCGAGGAGTTTAACAAAATAAAAGTCTTGCTTGCTTTCTTCTTCACAACAACAAAAAGATGGCGTTCTTCAGGCCCCCTCCGCCCTCCCCCCCAAAGGGAAAATAAAACTAAAAAGGGGATGAAAAGTGACAGACACAAAGACAAACGTCACTCAGCAGCTCGATACTTACGTACACGAGGAGGAGGCGGAGTCTTTGTGGTCCCGGGGGGAGGCGGGCCCCCGCCCCATTTGCTGTCATTGCCAGCTTTTTCTTGACTCAAAGTGTCGCCACCGTCAGACATCGCTTCACTCAGCGGCTTTGACGTCAGCTAAACACACGCCGACCTCTTGAGCCCTTGACAGCAGCCGGCGTAGCCGCTCGGAAACGGCATCGCCGCTGCACGCTCCCGCCGCCTCTGACTGCAACAGCTGGGAAGGGTGAGATGGGACACACAAAGGAAGCAAGAGGTAAACATGTGTCTACTTCCTGTTAGCATGTACCCTAGCGCTGATATCGGGTTTTTTTTTGGCATGCTGCTGGCGTAATGTTGTCGGTGTGACAAGTTATTTTGGCAGAGGGTGAGCCATTTACATCTTTCCAAAGTTCAGCACACAGCGGAAGGTTCTGGAGCGCTTGCTGATGAAGACGTCTCACCTGCAAAGACAAAAACAAGAGAGGAAGACGAGGAGGAAAAGAAGATGGCGACAAAAAGGGGGCATACTCAAAACAAGAATACAACTCCTGACTTGTGATGCACTCCTGCTGGGGACAAATGAGATTTAGTAGCAAGAATACAAAGAGTCCACAACAGGGGGCGCTTATGTTAGATAACTATGCTAATCAATGCCTAATGCACATATATACGAATAAAGGTCGCCATATTTGGTATGAAGATGAAGATGCTCTGGTTGCTATTTTCCGTCTCCATATTCTAGGACGTTGAGAGACATTAGAGAGAAGCATTAATGTTGTTAGCTTGATTGAACCATTCGTTCGCATGGCGCCTCACCTCTGACGGGTGCTTTAGCTCCGCCTCCACAGCAATGGCTCTGCAGAAAAACATCATCATCAGCATTGTCTGTGTGATGTTTGTGTGTCAGAAAACAAATCCTCACATTTTCCAAGAGGCAAAAGACTTTTGAGCGCTGCTGGTCAACATCTTGGCCTGGAAGCGCACGTGTTCCAGGTTTCCTTCAGTCCACTCCTGATGCAGCCACCTGTTAAGAACAACACCACCACATCACGGACACAACATTCATATCCCATCTAAGAGGTGGGCCAGGATGTACCTGAGCGCCAGCGCGATGTTGGTGGGCATCATGTAATGGAGTCTCTCCAGAACCAGTGCATGCTGGGACGTGTCCACACAGCTAAGGTAGAAGGACACCACCTGAAGACAAACACACACAAATACCTGAGTCATGTAAATGCTACAGTTAATGACTTGTTTCCAACAAAAAAAGTCTTTGATAGTCGCCAGCTGCCTTCATAAAAACAAAGAGACTAATTGGCACCGGGTTAAACAATGGCATTAACAGTGGTGGCTGTAGGCAACCTCCTGATGTAATTTGTTGCATTTGAACTGAAGTAACCCAGGTGGTCCAGCAGTTTTATTTATCCGTTTCCCCTTAAAACGTTTGGTTGCTTTCCTTAGCTGTTGGTGTGAAAGTCCTACTGTTTGTTTCCAATGAACTCATCAGCGCTATTAATGCTGGCTGAGCAGTTCCTTCACCACCATTACGACATTGGTTCTGTGGCTGCCGTGTTGTGCAATACACGTGTTGACAATTGATCAAGTTAGTAAAAATTATCTATGTTTTCCTTCCCACTTTGTCACGCATTCCAAATCATTGTGAAAGTTTAAAAATGTACTTGTCAAAAAACTCCCATTCACATCCAAAGTCTAATTATTGTTTATTTAGATTCTAAACCGATTCATAAGCTTTAAAGAATCAATTTAAAAAATGTTTTTAAATGTATTATTATTATTATTGATCGTGTTGCTTTTATCAATATTAGTTGTTTTTTTGTTAGTACAGTGTAACCTTCATTTGCAAACCCCTCTATTTGCAAACTTTTCGGTTTACAAACTTTTGGATTGCGTCAAATATGCCTCTATACAGCAGAGGGAGAAGACATTACGTCTCGTTTAGTGAGAACACACAGCCCCCCCCCCCCCCATTTACCCGCTTCTTACCGCCTGTCTGGTCCTATCTCTCCTCTCGTGAGGCGATCCTTTACCGATGTTAATGCGTGTAAGTAGTTACTTTTTAAAATGTTTATTATTGTAGCAATATGGTTGTTAAAAGTTAAATGTTTTGGTGAATTCTGATCGTTTGTGAGGGCACCAAAGGGAATTATGTGCGTGTAGGCATAGCAGCACATACAGGAAAATCCAGCTTGTCGTCGTCGTTTTGGCTTTTATTAAAGAGAAAGTTAATTAATCACCTCCTTGTTATGTTTGTTACTTAATATTGTTTTCAAAGTGTACAAACCTTCACCAAATGGACTTTGTCAAGGCTGGAACCCATTATTCATATTTACATTAGTTCTTATAAAGAATTTTGCTTCTCAAAACAAACTCCTTGATTAACGAACCATGTTCAAAAAGTTCATAAATCGAGATTCCACTGTATTGTATTTAGAAAGTGTTGCATTTGTAGGTCTTCTCAATTGCTTTACATATTTCTATCCTAAGTACTGTAAAGCTGGCATATGGTTGGCGTCGCTCTATTTACTTTTATTAGATTAATATTCTGTGATTTTTGTAAATACAAATTCAAAAATCCTTTTTAAAAAGACATTTTTAGGTCAACACTTACAATTTATACACCAAATATAAAGCCAGAATCGTGTTGAATTGAGAATTGATTCTAAATTGAATCGTAAGTTGCCCAAAGATTGCCTCCTCCAGTAATTAGAGCTAGTAAGTTCATATACTACTGTGTTTACTAAGAACAACGTCTTGCCTTGTTGTGGAAGCGATAACAAGTCCAGAAGTGAGCAGGATCAAAGGGCACCTCCAGGCGAGACGGGACCGTGCTCAGGCAGCGCAGGACCAGCTCCGACAATCGCCCGGCTGCCTGAGACTGGAAGTGGGGGCCGCTGCAGAACATCATGTAGCTGCAAAGACAGGGACACGCCGTTCGTCTACACTCTGTCGTGATTGCGACGCCGGCAGGTCGCACTCACTCCATCCACAGGCAGTGAAGCTCCTCGGTCCGTGCGGCCGAGCCCAGCGCTCGCTCGAAGGCGTCCAGCGTGTCATCCACAGAGCCGTGCAGCCACAGCCAGCGACTGGAAGCAGACAGCGCGTCATGTCAACACGACGCCACGTGCTACGGCTAGGTCACATGACATGGATGAGGGCGGTACCAGTGAAGCAGGTGCAGATAGGACATTTGCTGGTTTATCTGCTCTTCCAGATCCTTTTTGATGACGAAAGCAAGATACATGTGGTCTGTTGGAAGGCCGAGGATGTTCCTGATGGAAGACGGCGGAGCAACATTAGCTTTCAAGACATGGATTCAAGCTCTAACTAACAAACGAATCAAGGTGACGAACCGCAAAATGTCCACAGGCGTCATGTTACTGCTCTCGTCCTCGCATAAAGACAGGACGAACCCTCGGAAAAGCGGAGTAACCGCGCTCGGCTTGTCCTGTCAAAGCACATTTCACTTCCCGTGAGATGCGAGCCACAGTCAGGTACGTAACACAGGAAGTAGCAGTGGAGGCCCTGCCCACCTGAGCCATGAGGAAGCTACAGCAGTGGTAGAAGACCTCCGCGTTGTTGGGGCACTCGACCAGCGCATGTAGCCACAAGCTAACGGCGCGGTCGCTATTCCCCGAGCGCACGTGGAGGTCGGCCAGGGCGTCTCGCAGTGTGCATGACTCGGGACACATCTCCAGCAGCGCCTCGCACAGGATCACGCCCTCCTCCAGCCTTCACAAACACACGTCACACTTGTGAGGTCACGCTCACCACCGACAATTTGACCCCTGACCCGCTCACCTGTCCAACAGCCTGTGCAGCAGCAGCAAGTTGGTATGGAGCGGCAGGCACGCCAACGTCCTCTCGCTTGGCGTCAACGACTCGTTATTGCACTGACTGATGGCATCTTCCAGGGACAAACACACACATTAGTGGGCTCATCACGGCGGTCCGCTGACACACACACGCCGCCAGGATGTTTACCTCGGAAGAGCGTCATGAGGTCCTCATGTGGTGTGATGATGTCCTGGGCCGTTCGCCAGGGCAAAAGAAAGTGCTCGGTGCTGACCAGCCTGGACGGGCCAGACTCTAACGGGTCATACAGACTGGATGGAAGACGCCGGAACTCCTTCAGGTGAAAGTAACACAACCATGCCAGCGCACGGTCGCTCGCCATCAGGTGATCGGCGACGCTTTGGTCGTGACCTGACTTCAAGGCGGTCTGAAAGCAGGCATCACATGATGATGCAGAATAGGACCATCAACTAGGACTGGACAATTAATCACATTTTAATCACAATTTAGATTTTGGCTTCTCACGATGATAAAAATTTTCTAATCGGAAAAAAAAAAAAGATTAATGGGCTGCGCAACGTGCATTGTAGCTTGTAACAGTGAAACAAATGAGTAAAATAAAAGACCACATTTACGAGAAGTTTGGGATCTCACCATGATAGTTACTTTTTATATGACACAACGCTAGTATGTCTAATCAATAATCACTGAACTTAACAAAAAATGTAAGGCCATATGATTTCCACGTTAACTTAACCATGGAGAGAATGTCAGAATTGGCCAATAAAAGGTAAACTGCTGCTGAACGAAGAATATCAGGAGGGAAATTGACATAAATGTAAGCAAAATGCTGCCAATATGAGGAGAAGGAATATTAGTTTGGGAAAATAACGTGTCCGGTACCGCTCATTATTTCCCGAAACACATCCTAAAATAAATTTGGGGATGGCCATTTGAAACAGCGCCTAAAGTAGGAAGCTAAAGCTGGCAGGAACAATCTACCGTATTTTTCGGACTATAAGTCGCAGTTTCATACGTTTCATAGTTTGGCCGGGGGTGCGACTTATACTCAGGATCGACTTATGTGTGAAATTATTAACACATTACCGTAACATATCAAGTAATATTATTTAGCTCATTCACGTAAGAGACTAGACGTATAAGATTTCATGGGATTTAGCGATTAGGAGTGACAGATTGTTTGGTAAACGTATAGCATGTTCTATGTTATAGTTATTTGAATGACTCTTACCATAATATGTTACGTAACATACCAGGCACGTTCTCAGTTGGTTATTTATGCCTCATATAAAGTACACTTATTCAGCCTGTTGTTCACTATTCTTTATTTATTTTAAATTGCCTTTCAAATGTCTATTCTTGGTGTTGGCTTTTATCAAATAAATTTCCCCAAAAAATGCGACTTATAAAATTACAGTGCGACTTATATATGTTTTTTCCTTCTTTATTATGCATTTTCGGTCGGTGCGACTTATACTCCGGAGCGACTTATACTCCGAAAAATACGGCATACACCCACAACACATCTTATCTGCTTGTGTTGTTGTGAACGACATCATCAATTTAAGATCAATGTACAAACAGGACAGCAGTTTTTTTTCCCCAACAACTTCAAGTTGTCCCAAAACTCATTAAGCTCAGAAAAGAAGCACACTTCTCTGTTTGACAATGACAGCGCTTTGCACAACATCTGGTCTGACGGCACTAACAAAATAAAAGGTTTCAAAAAGTACCTTACACAAACTTAAAGGTACTTAAAACACGTATTGATATTTTCACATATACATGTATAACACCAATAAATGTGAGATTTTTGTATTTTATTTGATTTATGACAATGCAGCACACTCACTATATTGGTAAAATAAGTATAAATGGTTCAAAAAAGGGAATTAAAAAATGTAAACCGTAATATATATATATATATATATATATGTATGTGTGGGAAAAAAACAGGCCTGTAGAGATGAAATAGTCTTGTGATTTTTTTCCCACACATACATATATTGCGCTCTACTACGGTATCGAGCACTATTTTTTGGATAACCTTATTAAGACATATATATATATATATATATATATATATATATATTACTATTGTTATTTAAATGTGTTGTTGCTATTATATATTATTTTACTTATTTGTTCGATTTATATCCAGTTGTTCTTTTAGATTGTATTAAGTTTTGGTGGTACAATAAATACCAATATTTTCAAATTAGTAAATAATCCTGTTATTAATCGTGATTTCAATATCCACTAAAAAAATTGTGATTATCATTTTTGCATAATCGTCCAGCCCTACCTAAACCTACGCACACTGTATAGCGTGGGAAATACCTGGAAGATGGTGAGAGCAGCGTCCAGCCGCCCCGTGAATGAGTTCAAGTGGACTCGATAGAGCAGAGCCTCCAACAACTGGAAGGAACGCTCCTTCGACACGCCTCCCGGCGCTTCTGCGAGCAGGAAGTTCAGCAGACGCTCGCACACGTAGTCCTTCCCCTCAAACGAGCTCTCTAAAGTCAGATACTGCAACCAAAAAAAACATGCCTATGTCACATCAGCATGAAGCCCGGCCGGCTATGTCACGTCACAGCGCAACTCACGTTCCACCACACACGGCGATCGGGGGCGTGTTCCACAGCCATTTCGCACATTTCCTGCACTTCCTCGCGGCTGCCGCGGCGGGAGAAGAGCATCAGGTAGTGTGCCCACACTTCGGGGTCCTCGCAGTTGTTTTCCAGAGCGCGAGACAGCGTATTCAGGGCAGCCTCCAAACACTCAGCCGGCGGTCTACGGGGACAGACGCTGTTATGATGGGCGTGGCGGGAACACAAGTGAGGCGGACGCGCACGTACGCGTTGTCTTGGTGGAGGTATCGGAATGTGAGTTTGATCCACAGCTGCGTGTCTCCAGAGTTGTCCAACACGCTGCTCTCCAGCTTGGAGATGTCGTCGGTGTCGCTGACAAAGTAACGCCTGTCCTCAGACGTCACGCACGTGTCCAATGTGCTCATGCTACCAGGCAGGCTGCCGATGTCTGAAACTACAAATAATTGGAGTCATGCGGTGATTACACTAGAACAGGGGTGTCCAAAGTGCGGCCCGGGGGTCATTTGCGGTCCACGGACCGAGTTTTGTTGGCCCGCAGCATAATGTCGGGAAAAAACAAACAGTGAAAATGTAAAAAAGGTCATGAGAAAAAGCAGAAATGTTCTAAGTAATAATAATATACATAATATACTTAATCACCTATAATACAAAGGTTACACAAGGTTTTGTCTTTAAATAATATATATATATATATAAACACACACACACACACACACACACACACACACACACACACACACACACACACACACACACACACACACACACACACACACACACACACACACACACACACACACACACAGGGTTCGTACAACTTTTCCATTGCCAAATTCAAGCACTTTTTAAGGACTTTCAAGATCAATTTTCCCGTTTTTCCCAGTATCCTTCAAAAGGCGAAAACCAGTGTGAATCAATCCACAGCCTTGTTGTTTGAGGTCACTAAATGCTGACTGTAGGAAAAATACAGAAAATCTGCTAAAACCTAAGCCTAACATTGAAGCAGCAGTTATCATTAACTGAATGGGGCATAGAAAATGAAGCAGTGTTTCTGTAGACTATTCAATGTCATTGGTGTTTGCAAACGTGTCTCCATTTGTGTTGTTTTTCACATTTCTTGTTCATTTTCTTACTTACAGCACTCAATGACATTAAACAGCATGGATTGATTCACACCGTATTGGTGCTTGTAAACTGCATAATTTGATATAAATACACGCACCCTCAAAATGTCAATTTCACTCATTTATTAAAAAAAACTGTTCCACATTAATATACGGATAATAAATTAAAGGAAAATATTTTGCTTGTTTCACAACACCTCAGTCACCTTCCATTAAGCATATCTAGCCTTATAACTGTGGCTGTGATAACAAATTAACAAAAAGACAAAAGTTAACTTTTTTGCTTTCACTGAGGTAGCCAGACAAGTTAAGTAGACAACGAAAATATTAAAGCAAGAAATGCTTACAACCATATTGTGTAAAAATTACCAAATCATTCATATTAACTCAGCTCTAAGTTGTGAAAAAAGTTACAAATTATACATTACATGACCTTCACAGAAAAAACAAGTCCAATAATGTAACCATTTTAATGCAATTAATCAAAACGGCAAAATGTAACTTGTTTGCTTTAACTGAGGTAGTCAGACAAGTTAAGTAGACAACCAAAATAATGGAGCAAAAAATTCATTAAAACGACAACCTCCCGGCATGATGGACCGATGCACCACTGTCCTCTTGGGGGCGACTGAGAGCTGCATGACAACAACCTAATGTAAGGGCTCGTGCAAAGCCAACAGATCAAGCGTGTAGCTTTCATTTTTAAGGAAACGTTTTTTGTTTTTTTTCATTTTATAATTAGCCTATTGAGTCAGACTGCCGAGAAATACGATGAACATTTCCAAGCATTTCCAAGCACTTCACCCAAAATTCAAGCATTTTTCAAACCTTGAAAACACAACATTAAAATCCAAGCATTTTCAAGGTTTTTAAGCACCCGTACGAACCCTGTATATATATATATATATATATATATATATATATATATATATATATATATATATATATATATATATATATATATATATATATATATATCAAAATGGCCCCTGGATAGTTTGACTTTTAGAATGCAGCCCTTGGTGGAAAACGTTTAGACACACCTGATGTAAAATATTAGAAGCTCTCGAAATAAAATGTCAAAAATATAGAAACAAAGTTTAATTAGTACGGTATATCAAAAAATAAATACTAACTTATTAATGAATTATTTGGAAAAATTACAACAACAACAAATGTGTCACTGAACATTGTTTTCGTAAAAATGTAAGAAAAAAAGAGCGAAAAAATCGGATTGTAATGAGAAAAAGCTGCAATGTTTAACTAATAATTAACAATAATATACTTAATCACCCATAATACAGCGTTAACACACCTGATCTAAAATATCAGAAGCTCTCGAAATAAAATAAAATAAAATACAAACACATTTTTGTTAGTCAATTAAAAAATCTAAATAATACCAATTTATGAATTAATTTGAAAATTACAACAATAATAAACACTGTTAAATGTGTAAATGAAAATGACTATTTTAGTACATCCAACATTTTTGACACTAGGTTAATCAGTTAGACAATCGTAATATTATTATGTTTATTCTATTCTTATAGGGGGGAAAAAAAACAGCAAAAATGTAAGAAATAGAGCAATTACCGGTACGTGTAAATGTAATGAGAAAAAGCTGGAATGTTCTAAAAAATAATTATAATAATATAATTAGTCACCTAAAGCTGACAATGTTTTGTCTTTAAATGTATATATTTGTTTAATTTCTTTCATTTTATTTATAAAATAAAAAAATATCAAAATTGCCCCCACATACATTGACTTTTCAGTATTCGACCATCGGTGGAAAAAGTTTGGACATCCCTGCATAAAGGGGACAACATTATGCAGATTTTTGTCATTGGGTCACATGACCAACCTGATGTTTCAGACATCTGGTGTCCTGCCACGCCATCATCCTCCCCGTCAGGTTCCACAGGGCGCTCGCTCTGAGCAGACGGCCTCCATTTCCTCTTGTCCTTCCAGGTAGTGTAGGGCGGGACTAAAAGACAAAATAAACGTCAGCGCTATGCTTTGTTTTCCTGTCTCAGGCGGGGGCTCCACCCACCATGACGGCGGCTCTCGTTAACTTTGCTGACCAGAAAGACGGCCTTCTGGTCCACACCCATTCCGTCTTTCTTAGGACCAAACAGTTTGGTCAGGTACTTTTCTAGAAGACGCAACACAATAATATATCAGAGTCAGCGCACGTGACAACGAAAGATGGATCAAGACAGGTCTGATTGTGACTGAAGGCCCCGCCCACCTGTGGCGGCGCTGACTTGACTGCCAGAGGAGCTTTCAGTGCAGCCGATCAGAGACAAGTTGTAGGAGAGCACATCCTGGAAGAGCAGACCTCCTGTGAGAGTACAGCTCCTCACGTGCTGCCTTGAGGAGCACAGGAGCGAGTCACCACCACCTTCATCACCACAATCATCACCACAGAGACACCTGTCCTCACCATTGACAGTCGTCATCATTGCAGGTTCCGGTCAAGTCAAAGCGACAGAAACATTTTTTGGGCTGGATGGCGTTGCTGTATGTGGCTGAGCTCAGGGACAACTTCTCCTTGGTCCTGTAGTACGGACTGAACCTGAGAGCGACAACAGACTTTGTCAAAAACGTTCCCACGACTGGCCATCGTAGACACAAAAAGGAGGACATCACACTGGATTTTAAACTCCACCTATAAGACTTGAAGACAAGCAGAGGGCTGCGGTAAGGTCCAAAAGGGACAGGTCTTGGTTGTCCACTGGGAGGTTTGTTTACATCCACGTCCAATGTGAGCACCTGCACACACACCATTAAAAGTTCATTTGGGGACATATCACACCCTGTGTGTGTATGGATGTCATCCAGCGTACCTTTGCACCTTTGGGCTGTTCTACATCTTCTACTTTGAGCAGCTCCTCTAGGAGGAGCTCACCCAGTCTCCCTTGCTGTTGGTACCGGCGCCTCAGTGCATCCAAGTCCAGACCGGCGCATGTATCGGCGGGTGTTGTGCTGCTCTTAGCGGGCTTGGAGGTGCCGCAGTCTTTGGTGGGCATAGAGGTCGGCTGCTCCAGGTTAGGTTTGGTGGAGGAGATAGACTGACGCAAGGAGTGGCGTCTGGGGTGAGCGGCCACCGCAGAAGGCACGGGCGCCGTCTCTTGGTCGTCCGCCTCTGGGCTGTCCTCGCTGTCTAGAACTAGTTTGTCCTGGGTGAGATCGTGCAGGGAAGGCTGGGGCGGTGGGGGTGGGCTGGAGACAGCTGGCAGACATGCCTTTGGCTCGGGAAGAGGAGAGGGTTTGGGCCTCAGCTCGGCTGGAGGTTCCGATGGTGCTACTTTGTTGCGTAGGGCCTGGGCCTCCTTCAGCTCTTGGATCTTAAGGGCATATTTAGACTCCAGTTGTTGCAGCAGCTTCTTCTGAGCAATCAGATCTGCAAAGTGACGTTCCCGGCCAATATTGGTGCCATCGACCCGCTGCAGTTTCCTTGGCTGAGAGATAAGGAATATTAGAGTTTGTGGCCTGCTGGTCAGACATCAAAAGTCTAGCTCAGGGGTCTTCATCGTTTTCCAGACTAATGACTCCTAAACTGATGGAGAGATGGAGCGGAGACACCCTATATACATAACTTGTATAAAACTGTGTTTTAAATTAAACTGATCCTTGGGCTGAGCAATATGGCTGAAAACTGTATCACGGTAAGTGTTTAATATCGGTCGAGATCGATAATTATTGATGGAATATGTAATAAATGCTTAATAAAGTGTAACAAAATAGTGCAAAGTGTGAAAATGTAAACATAGAGAAACTTGAGAACTATTTTTGCTCTGCTCCAAAAAGTGAGCACAGCTACGGTGGTGTGGTATTACCGGTTTTGGTGGGGACAAGCGCCTTGCATAATTTACAGACCACATTGGTCTGACTACAGTCCGCTTTAAAAGATCCAAAAAATTGCCATACTGTAGCACTCATTTTTAGTTTCTCTTCTCACTCCATGCAAAGAATTAACCAAGAGACAAGTAAATGGCGCAACTTAACGTGATAGTTGAGACAGGTACCTGATCGGCTAGTAGCGTGTCATTCCCAGCGATCAGTGATCACTTCCTGCATTGCTTGGTTACGAGTGCGTGAATGCCTTTGATCATGCAATTAACTTTGCTTTGCAACTTCCGGTTTCTTCCGACAAAAAATAATTTTTTTTTTTACCGTTTTATTAAACATTTGTTTTATTGATATTGATTACATTATCGCAATATATATTGATATACCATGGTATATCAATATATATTGATATACCATTATATCGGCCAACCTTAACTGATCCTAAAGAGACTTTGTTATTGTGCAATACTTAGATATTAGAAAAATACAGAATGAAGTCGTGCTCACCGGCTTGTGGATAGCGCTGGCTTTGCGTTTTGGTTCTCTTCCTGCGACCTGCTGAGCCCGAAGTAGGTCCTGCTCCAAGCGGGCCGCCACAGTCTTCTTGATGGACACACGGTGCTCCACACGTCGCACCTGCAAACCCACACGGATAAAGATGCGGTGCAGCACACAGAACGGGTCAGAACGAGAGACCAAGCAGTGCTGTCACCTGCTCCTGAAGCTTCTTGAGCAGCGTCTTATTGGCCAGCACGATTTTCTCGGATGCCTGGATCTGCTCCCTCAGCCGCAACACCTTGGATTCGGCCGTCTTTAGGGACTCTGTCTTCTTGAGCTCCTGCTGCTGGAGGTTCTTCAGCAGCGTCTCGTCTCGGAAGAGCAACTCTCTGTGGGAAGGGGCGTGTTGTGATCATAGGTGAAATCATCTCATGGTCAGGAAAGCCACTTCCTGTCTCACCTTTGCTTTTGCAGCTTCTGCTCGAGCAAGTCAACAGTGGCAGCGGTGGCGGCCGGCAATGCGCGAGCTGCTTGATTTGACACCCTCTGCCTCTCCCTGCTGCAAGACATATGACAAAATGACACGGGACTCGACGGCGGCAGCCTGCGATCGCTAATGTATTGCTCATACCTGGCAAGTTCCTCCCTGAGGAGGCGGTACTCTGCCTTCTTTGCTTCGGGTAAGGCTTCTGGCGTTCGTAGTGGGTTGTTCTCCTTCTCCGATCCCGATGCACCTTTAGGTTTGGTTGCCTGGAAAGAACAAATGTCACATGGTAATGATCATGGCGGGGCCTGGGGGTGTTCTGTATCCTGTCTGGTCACACTGACCTCCGCGGTCCTGCGCGCTTCTTTGATCATGAACTCCAGACCGCCAATCACGCTCTGCGTGGAACTGCAGGCGTCCAAGTCCGAGTCGCTGTCATCTGACTCGTGGAGTGACACCACCACAGACTTGTGTCGGGGTAGCTGTGCACACACAAACATGTCATGTCAGACCTTCGCCATCGTCATTATCATGTGACCTGCTTCATACCACTAGCGGTGTTCTGGGAACTCCTCGAGTGAACTTTTTTCCGTGGGACGCCGCCATCGTGTTGAGGCTGACAGCGCTCAGGTTTCCTCTGCTGGGCGGCTCAGAGACTGCTGGGGGCGCCGCACTCGGGGAAGGAGGACCACTCCAGACCTTCTCCTGTGGACATGTGACGTTCATGTCTTTTCTACTCCTCCATCGATATCTCTTAAGAAACGTGAGGTCGAGTTCTCACCTCTGTCGCAGGCACCCGTTTGGTGGCCATGGACATCAGACAGGTCTCCCTAAGCAGCATCTCCTCCTCCTCTTCCTGATCAGCGAACGGAGGCTTGGGAGGGGGCACCTGCTCACTAGCAGGAGGGGGTAAGGGTGGCGGCGGAGGAATCCCGGCAGGCATTGAGGTAGAGGTGAAGGGCTGCAAAAGGCAAAGAAAAACGCTGATGTCACAGTGGACCTTCAAACATCAACAAACATCAACAATGATAAGCAACAGACTTCTGGTGATTTGACAGAGGAGGAAGCATACCGTCACAAAGGCGGGCTCTTCTACAGGAAACAGAGGACGTGCTGATGAAGAAACACATAAGTGAAATGATTAACATTTTTAAAAGACTTCAATTGACTCAACTTTTATTCAATTTAATTTTGATGTTGAAAAGGCATATTTTAAGCACAGAAAAATTTATTTTGCACGAACATATATGCTTTTTTGAGAAGGTAACAGGTAATTATTCACCTGGTTATCTGAACCTCTTTGGGTAACATTATATAAACATTATGGAGCGTTTTTTCTCTATTTGCCTGCAATGTAAAAAGTGATCTAACTGGAGACCAAAGAGCCAATCAGAGCGTGCAAAGATGGGTGGCAGTATCAGTTTAGATGAGTTGTGGTACAAGTTTAGATGGTTGGTGGTACCAGTACAAAGATGGATGGTTTACTAGTTATATGTGTGGCGGTACTGGTATGTACAGAGGTACCACTGCCAAGTTATGATGTGTGGATGGTTGTACTCGTTTAGATGGGTTATGGTTCATTTGCCAAAATGGGTGGTAATAACAATGCCAAAATGGGCAGTGGTACTAGTTTAGACTGGCAGTGGCACTATGGCTAAGATGGGTTCGCAACACACCTGGGGAACCAGCCTCACTGTCCGTGTCCATAGCAACCTCGTCATAGTTGTCGTACTGGTAAAGATTTCCTGTGGCGTCCAGGCTCAGTTTTCCAGCAGACTTCCTGAGTTCTCCATCCCTGGTCTGAAGGACAAAGAGATGGTTGTTGAATGGCCATTGAATGATGCCAGAGTGAGGCGAGGAGGGAAAGTGTTTTACCTTGACACTGCTGTGCATCTTCCCACCCACCAGCTTCATAAAGCGCTTGTACTGCTCGTCCTGGTTGGACAAGTCCCGGATTCTGCGGATTTCATCCTCTCGTTTGTAACACTCGTCGTCTACCTGTATCTCCCGCGAGCGCAGCTGCTGCTGCTTCCTGAAAGACGGCTTGATCCCAGAGCCTGCGCAGTGATAAAACCCCATTAAAAACACAAGAAATGGTATCGGCATCGTATGAAGGAGCAGAACCCTTTCACCTGGGCCTGTCATCTTCTTGGACACAGGTGTTTTGGCAGCAGCTCTGCCTCTATCTGGAGGAGTTTTTCCTCCAGATTTGGGACTCTGCTTTGGCCGGTCCCTCTCTGGGGGCCTTGTGCCTGCCTTGGCTTTGTCCCGTTCTCTATCCTGAGGCTTGGACCGGGGTCTGTTCCTGTCAGCGGCTGCCACTGATCTAGTCGTGATCCTCAGCCTGCCAGGCGTGGTCGCTTTGGACATAGCTTTGGACACAGGCTCTCGAGTCTTCTTCATCACCTGCTGCTCCTTCTGCTGCCACTTTTTGCTAGCCGACTGCAGGGCGAGGAGACGTAGTTGGAGCTCCGACATGTCCTCCTCCTCCATCTGGTCCCCCAGCTGCAGCACGCCATGACATTGTCAACCAAAACGTCAATAGTTTGAGGCTTTTCCAGTTACAGTCAGTTATGACAAACTTGAGCTTTACCTCATCCAGGCAGATGTAGACGTCTTCACTAGAGGCAGGTGATGCTCTGCCTGAGGTTTTCTCATCATGCTTTAATTCTTCATCGCAGCAAACGCATGACGCCGCCACCTCCGGCTCTTTTTCCGGCTTATGCTCCATGTCTGCTTGTGTCCCTGCTCAAAACGACAGGAAGTCAACGATTTATGCAGTTTCAGTTCACACTTTAAAAATAGAGGTGGGAATCTTTGTGCACCTCATGATTCGATTACGATTCAGCAGCTGTGATTTGATTATTGCTGCATCTTTAATTTATGTATATTGACGCAGTTTTACATTTCGTTTCGTTTTACTAAATCCGTTGTTGTTTATTATGTCATAGTCAGCTCCACATCATACATGTAGTACATAATATACATACATATCTACAGTGAACAGTCTTGTGCTCAATGGCAATATTATTTCACAATAAAGAAAATAAAATTGTATTAAGGGAAAAATATTAAGTTAAACATACCTCAAAAGGGTAATGGGAAGAAGTATAAACTTTTTGAATCCCCCCATTTTCTAAATAGTTACTTTAACTAATATCCAGTTTCCTCTGAACCATAATTTTTCACATTCATCTGGACACACAACTCGATTTGCCCTGAACAATGTGCTTACAATTCATCATAAGTAAAATAAGCGTTTATCACTTTCTACTTTAAAAAAACATTTCATTTGGAATAACAAACAGTTTAATTAATTCTTACATTTATTAAATTAATGAAAATGTGTGCAAAACTGGATCATAAATGCCCGATAGTAAAGGAGCCGCTCAGATCTCTCGGTGAGGTGGCTTAGAACTGTCTGCATTACTTTATTTAAAATCGATTCTATAATCGTCCATGTCTGAATTGCGATGGATCTAAAATTCGATTATTTTCCCCACATCTACTTTCAAAGGTGTGTGGCATGTGCAGTCACGTCACATGTCTTCATTGCTCACCTGTCTCCTCCTCCTGGATGCTATGGCCCAGACTGACCGGCACGGGCAGTTTGGCTCGTAGTGGTTTGATGTTGAATGACTGGAAGCTTTTTTTATTTTTCGAAGAACCCTCGCTGTGCGCATCAGTAACATTCACAGATTTCACAGGTAGGCAGCAGTCCGTGCTCTCACTTTTGGCCATGACGCCTGGACTTTTGGTCTGCGCATCCTGACCTTTGGCCTCCGCATCCTGACCTTTGGCCTTCCCATCCTGAACTGTGGCTTTCAGCGCCATGCTCTCCTCCTTACGGATGCACTCCAGCTCCAGCTGAATCTGCTTGTACTTGGACAACAGGTCCTCAAAGGACTCTTCGAGGCCGCCATCGCCTTTGGCCGTACCGAGTGGCGCTCTTCGGACCATGTTTCTCCAGAATTGCTTTTCTGAGTCCATGTGTTAAGGAGAAACACTATTCAGCTAGCACATTGTGGTCTCTTGAAAAATATATGTGTACAACAGTCACATGTCAGTGTATTTGTAGCCGAAAGGAATGCTGAGTTCCTATTACAGGAAATGGCATGTCACATGTTCCTTCTCAATAAAGTTTACTGTCTTGATGATTCATCAGCCATATAATTATAATTTGTGAAGTCTAACAACCACAACAGCTAACCTAGATGAACTAAAATGTTAGTGTTAGAATACATTATAATAAATATTATATTAGATTTATTAGAATAATGACAGCGCAAGTTGTTTTTAATGTTAATAATGTGCTGTTACTGTAGACATTTACGAAAGGAAAGGGGTTAGAGTTTGTCCAGAACAAATAAGGATACGTTTCCTGTTGTTATTCTCTCCAGGTCCGTACCGATCCAGCTGGGCTCTGGGGCCACCACCCGCCCAGCCGCCTCGGTGCCAGGCCCCGCGTCCTCCGTTGGGCATGGCACGGTGTCTGAACCTCCCCAGGGCGCCATGGCTCCGCTCCCAGAAACTGGGCCGTGGACCGGGCCCACACATAGGAGCAAGGCCCGGCGGCGGCTGTGTGGGACCGTGCGGCCGGTCCGGCCCGCTCGGCCCACATTGCTGTCTCTGTTTCGGCGGTCCGTGGACGTCGTAAGGCATCATGCGCCGGTAGTCTGGCACTGGGTTTTCCATGTAAGGTAACATTGGGACCCGTGGAGGCCCACTGCAGGGCCTGCTGCTCCCTTCCCCCCGTCGGGCGGCGGTGGTGGTGTCCTCGCCGTCGTCGTCGCAGATTTCTCCGTCTTCGAGCTCGACCTCGGCGCTCTTAACCTGAGCCCCCGAGTCTTGACTCATGTTGACGTCCACGGTAAAAGTGGCAAGGGTAAGAACGTCGAATTCAACTCGTAAAGCTCATCGTGTTTCACAGTCCACAGCATTCACACTATCGGCAAGTCTCGCTTGAACAAGTCTCGTTGAATCTCGCGACATAGCTCTTGCTCAACCTCATATGTGTAATCCCCAGAGCGGCCAAGTCACAGTAACAGTTTATCTTAAAGTGTTTACAAAAGTTGAAATAGGGAAAATAAAGACGATAGATATTATTATGGTACATATTAAATTCTCCCTAAAGTTAAATAAATACAAATTAAAATTATTAATCGAATATACCATACTAATGATTTTTGAAAAATATATAATTATGGTTGACAAGTGTTACATTTGTAATGTCAATAGTTTATTTTTTGGAATATGATACTGTACATGTATTTGGGGGGAGATACGAGGTTAGCTAAAACACAAAGGAGATGTCCCAATTTACTATAGAAGAGATTCAATTTGGCATATGTATGAAAGATAACAACATGTAAATTATTTCTAATATTACTATATTGCAAGCTAAATTTGTCATACATAGAAGTTGAGTATTTTAAAGTGAAACCCAAATTCTCCAATTGGTTTAATGATTTGAAATTATTAATACGATCTCGGAAAATCGTAAAACAATAGAAAAATATTTTCTATTGTTTTACTCCAAATCGTAAAACAATAGAAAATCCCTTAAAATATATTTTAAGGGATTTTCTATTGTTTTACGATTTTCCGAGATCGTATTAATAATTTCAAATCATTAAACCAATTGGAGAATTTGGGTTTCACTTTAAAATACTCAACTTTTGGATGAATTTAAGTTGTTTTTAAAAAGCCCATTTTAGTATTTTAGTATTTTTATTTTTATCTATTGGAAATGTCTCTTGCTATACTTTCTGTAACCGTTTGTGTTTGTATAGGATATTGATTGCTCAACCTGGTGGATTTTTGATATTATTCAAATGTATTTTGAGTGCCTTAATTTGTTTGTACATTGTGTATATTATATATTGTTTGTGTGTTCCATATATTAAAAAAATAAGTTAAAAAAAAGTGCTGGAGTTCCTGTAATAAAGTAGTTGTGTGTGTTTATACGTTGTTAGTTGTTTTTAAACGAAGTATCTAGTTTTCTATTTTGGATTTGACAGCATGTCTAATGTGTTATCAATTCTTAGCGATAGTACGTAAGTTAGAACATATATACAGTATTGTATATGCGTCGGTTCTAAAGAATAGAAACCGCATTGAGGAGATAAAAACCATAAGGTAAGAAGGACTGCAACGTCCAAACTGTATCTCAAAAGACTGCGCATGCGTTGCCAGCCTTAAAGCCCGGAAGCTGACACGTATAGCGTTGTTTTGGCGTTTGACAGCCACGTGACCCTGTCGTCATCGCTGGAGAGCTGGCAACATGGCGGCGAATTTTGCTCCAAAGGTAAAAACAAACCCAGACCCACTCACGCTGTAGTAACATTTGACGAGGCAGCGCTTTTCATAGGGCGTTTATTCGCTGGATAGCGGCCCTCTTTGTAGTTCTGCGTTTCGCCTCACAGCCTCTACTCCTCGGGGACAGCAGCGTGCTGTTAGTGTTAGCGGTTTTGCTAGCCGCTATTTTGAAGCTTCATGTTGTGTTTAGAAAAAAGCTCAACTCCAAGCAATAGCCAGATGAAGCTTCTTAAAGCATTGCAACTTTCCAATCAAATGTGTCTCATATTATTCATATTTTGAGGCTTCAAATGCATATAACAGGCGCCTATTAGGGTTGATTGATTGAAACTTTTATTAGTAGATTGCACAGTTCAGTACAATTGACCACTAAATGGTAACACCCGAATAAGTTTTTCAACTTGGGGTCCACGTAATCAATTCATGGTATTGCAAACGATATGTATACAACTACAACAATACTACAAATAAATACAATACCATGTAAAACACTGCAAACTACTACAATACTACAAATAACATTACTTGCACACAAGAATGAAAGTCAAATAACAAGTTCACAGTAGTGATTAGTTTCAACAAATAAAAATACTTATTCTCTCATGATATAAAAGCAATAAAAGAGAAGTATTCCAACAAAGAAAGGGGTTTTCGATAATACTAATACTACTAACCACGTTAAACCCAGATTCCGATCTAACAAAGGTCTTAACTCATTCTCTTTCTATGCCACATCAATGTGGAATGCGCTCCCAACAGGTATAAAAGAAAGGGCATCTCTATCCTCCTTCAAAACCGCAATAAAAGTACACCTCCAGGCAACTTCAACCCTAAACTAACACCCTCCCCGGATTGTTGTTAATAATCAAATGTAAACAATCAAATGCAGATATTTTTCTTATGCTTTCTGATCTCTCTCTCTCTCTCTCTCTCTCTAAGTCCACTACTTGCTGTACATATCCTACCAAGTCAGACCTACACTGTTTCAATATCCATTTTTCTGTTCTCAATTGTTGATAACTGATAACAACCAAACCTAACCCCCCCCCCCCCCCCCCCACACACACCCCGAATTGTAAATAATGTAAATAATTCAATATATACACCCTGATGGTTATCTTGTGTGATGACTGTATTATGATGATAGTATATATGATAGTATATATCTGTATCATGAATCGATTTAAGTGGACCCCGACTTAAACAAGTTGAAAAACTTATTCGGGTGTTACCATTTAGTGGTCAATTGTACGGAATATGTACTTCACTGTGCAACCTACTAATAAAAGTCTCAATCAATCAATCAAAAAAGCAAACAAGAAGCTCAGAGTTCGTTCTGGACGTATACAGACTTGTAGTTGGGGCCCACTTCTGGACAGAAGCTTTTAGTGTGCGCTTTGTCGCCGGAAGCTCCACAGAGAGGACACACATACGTGCGCAGGCAAGGACAGGCCACGTCTCCGGAGCGCGTCTTCAGGCAGTGAGACCTGTAGACCGCCTCGGACTCCCCCTTGCGCTTGCAGAAGGCGCACATCATGCGTCGTGGTGCGTTCAGGTGCCTCCTGCAACCACTGAAGCGCCCTGCGTCTGGAAGGTCATCATGCAGACTAAGTTCTGGTCTCCAGGTGCACGACGTCGGAGGAGATGCAAAGCAACTCGGACTTTGAGCGCACATGTTTCTAAAAAACGGTAAGGACAGGCCACATGTCCGGAGAGCGTCTTCAGCTAGTGAGACCTGTAGACCGCCTCGGACTCCCCGTTGCGCTTGCAGAAGGTGCACATCATGCGTGGTGGTGCGTTCAAGCCCCCTGCGTCTGGAACGTCATCGTGCAGACTAAGTTCTGGTCTCCAGGTGCACGACGCCGGAGGAGATGCAACGCAACTCGGACTTTGAGCCCACATGTTTCTAAAAAACGCACTCCAAGCATCTGTCCGTGAAGGAGACGCGGCTTCCGGTCCTGCAGTGTTGTTGTGAGCTATTATCTCTCGAACTACATCAGATAATCCCAGGTAGTCTTCCCAGGGCTGGTAACTTATCCTACAGTCCATGGTGCCGCTGCCAAAATCGCGGTTCTTGGTGACACCACGCACAAGTTTGTTTATATAAATAAAGTTGCAGGGTTAAACGAAACAACAAACACAGGGTTGCTTTGTGTTTGTGAAGCAGAGTGCAAGGAATTGCTTTAAATTATGATATTTTGTAGAAGTGAGGGAATATGGGGTTTATATGATTTAGATTCGATTTACGTTCAATTTGCTTAGATTGCATTTGTTTTTAGACTTAGACTTAGACAAACTTTAATGATCCGCAAGGGAAATTGTTCCACACAGTAGCTCAGTTACAAATGATGGAAAAGATGGAAAGGACAATGCAGGTTTTGATTGATTGATTGATTGATTGAGACTTTTATTAGTAGATTGCACAGTACAGTACATATTCCGTACAATTGACCACTAAATGGTAACACTCGAATAAGTTTTTCAACTTGTTTAAGTCGGGGTCCACGTTAATCAGTTCATGGTAAGGTATAAAATAGACTAAAAGTAACATAAAATATAACATATATACGTAATATTTACATAATATATGTACAGTAAGGATATATACTGATATATGTTTATATCATATATACAATATATAACAATTACCATGTACAATATTACAGTATATGTAACAGCTGCAGCATAAAATAGAGAGTAAATCCAGCAGAAAATAGACATTATAAACAAAGAGAAGTAGCAAACCTAGAAGGTGTCCGGTAATAGACATCATCTATTGCTTTATGGCAAGTGATTATACAGCTGGATGGAGTGCGGAATGAAGGAGTTCATGAATCGAACACTGTGATTTATTGCTGCTTTTTTACCTTTCTGCAGCTTAAGTATGACTTATTATTGTGCCAAAAAAGATTTGCTATGCAATAAGTGAGTCTGCAATTGTCTTCACTTTATTATTTATGCCTTCAAACAGTACGTGGTTTATGAAGGGGCGTCTAGATGAAAAAGAGAGGATAAAGGGATGTACAAGGACATCTTCTGGGATGTGGTTGGAGTACCTGGTGAGAGCGAAATAACGAAAAACAGACAATGTTTTGGCAGGTTTTCTTTGAGCACGAAGGAGTTTTTATCCATCCAAGTGGTGACGACGTCAGCGTGGAGCAAGATCTTCTTGTTTGTGGCACACTTCAACTTGTCGAGAAGGTAAAAAGATTAGGTCAAATTGTTGGTTTTGCATTTGTCTTGACGGCATTACAACTATCAAGTGCTTTTTCGTTGAAATTCTTAAAGTTACTGACTGTCCTTGTGTCGCCCTTGTGAGGATGGTGATATCATGATGGAGTTCACACCTCTGGAAGATTCCGTGGACCCTTCCCATATCTTGTGTGCTGCTAAGGTGTGTGCGTGTGCGTCTAACAACAAAATATCGCAATGTTTTTGGAAACTAACATATTTAAATATAAACTTTGTTGTCATTGTATGACATACGCAGCATTTATTTTATGGTTAAAAGCTGAGAGATTAGCCTAAATAGGAGGAAATGTTAAACTTTGACATGCAACATATAGTGATGAATTTGAAAAAGATAGATTTAGTTCACTGAATCTTTGTTTTTTCTTGTCTAGTACACAGTACAGACTATCAAACAATATCTTAATGTGTCATACTTAATTTTGGTGACCCTGAAGAGCTACTAGAGATGTGATGTTTTTAAAGTTTCATATCACAGTTATTGTGACCAAAATTATCACAATTATCATTATTATCGCAGTATTGTTGAATGTGTTCAAAACATATCTATACACACACACTGAAATTTGTTAACCGAGTTTGATTAAAAAAAGAAAAAAGTTGTAGAATAAATTTTTTATGCATTTTAACTAGTAAATAAAAGTCTGCTTGCAAGGGAGCCATTGCATCTATTACTTTTATTCTGGCCATAAAACCTAAAAAATAACCATCCAAAAAGCGCCAACACAACTCCATTTACATGTTGTGACTAGAATATTAACCAAGTATTAGTGATATTGGTTTTATAAGCCCTAACGTTAAGGACCTACATTTATTATGCTGTGTTGACATCCTCAGCTGATGAGCTGCTTTCTCAACTCTGAAGTGGTGAAAGTTAATTGTAGATCATAAATGATGCCTTTCAGATTGATAGTGAAATAATAAACATAAACTAAGAAGTTGGTAAACTTGGACAGCCAATTTAGACCTTGAGATGGTGAGAAATGCACGCAAAAGACGCTAGTTTGCACCCACCCCTTTTTTTAAACCCCTCGCGAGAACTACGAGTCATTCTTCATCTAAACGGGAATACAACAACATCCTATCAGTCGATATCCCAGTGACAGCAGACCTTGTACTGTAAATATTCTTGTGTTATGTTTATCGGCTCTATTGAAGTCTGCAGTAAGTAATAATCTGTGATGTTGTCGAAGGAAAAAGCAAACTTAGTAATGCGTTTTTTAAATTAATGCACCTTTGTATGCTTAAAATGAGCAAAATGTGTAAATATTACATGTTATTATTATTGCGCCTGGAACTACAACACCTTTTGTATCATATTTTTCTGAGTATATATCAATCACTATTTTCTAAGAGAGCACAGCTTGTAGGTTCAATGTGCACAATTGAATATCGTAGATGCACGGCCGATAATGTATGTATACAAGTTTAGCTTGTGGAATGTCGTTCTTTTAATGGGGAGAGATGTTATTGTGTCTTATATTCATGTTAGCATTACCAAGCTAGTGCTAGTCGGTCCGTGAGTTAATCAAAGTGCAGCTATTAATCATGTTTTTTTCAATAAATTTGATTTAAAACAATACTTCTATGCGTCAGAAGTTTTACCGTGTTGTTACAAAGACTTGTTCAGCTGATTTGATATAAAGACCCGTTCAGCTGACTTTGTATAGGCTCTCACTGACTCACAAATAGACTTGTTCCGCTGACTCTGTGTAACTGTTGGACTGATTCGCAATGAATACTTGTTCATCCGACTCTAAGTAACATAAGGACTTGTTGTACAGACTCTGCCTAAGACTGGCCATATACTCTAACTGTAAAGACAGTGCCAGAGCGAAAAATACCAGAGGGTGTGAAAGCGGAGTCTGGAGGTTAAAAGCCAATCAGGGAATCTTTGTCCCAACAGGACTCCAGTTCAGTCATGGAGTGGGTCCAGTGTGGGAGTCAGCAACCAGTAGAACGAGGACAGCAACTTTTGGAGAGCCAGCAGAGCTATGAGACCGAGTGGGACCTGGTCAACTCTGCATCCTTCAAGAAGAAGTCGTGCACCAATGGAGAGGGTGTGTTGAAGATCCATCATGTTGCTTTTTTCAACGGACCGCAACTGACTTGTGTCCCCTCCAGGCTCTGTGTCGGGCAGACATGAGCGAAGCAGGTGGTTCTTTTCGGTCAGCCTCAGTCAGCTGCGTGCTGTCAAGATCGAGGAGGATCCCGCTGGGCCGACTCTGCTCTTCACACTGAAGGAGTCTTCCTCACTGCCGCCTCTGCACTTCTACCAGGGCGGCAGCAGAGAGTTCCTGGACAGCTTTAGGAGAGTTGCCACACTCAGCAAGTGAGTACAGAACTAGAAGCACCACTGTGATTTGAAGAAAAAGATTGGCTCAGACTGGCTTTGCCTAGACTTGTCAGGTTACCATAGTAACCAGGCAACATCCACCCTGTGTGACCCGGGTGATGCGACAAATCCTCCTCAGCCATACTGAAATGCATCATTTATATGCTAATTGTGTTCCTTTTGAAGCAAATATCAGCTTAGCCAGGTCTTATTAAACTTCTTATCTACCACCGCAACAGGAAATTGTCACCGGCCTAACGTCTGAGCTCAAAACTGAGATTGATTAACCCTTCCCGCCATCCGATGGCCTTCAGCATTTCAGAAAAAAGTTGATGTTGTGACAAATATAGCGAGCACAAATGTGAAATAAAATCTTCCACTAGATTAATCATTTCAGTTAGCCTGGCGGATGTTGTAATGTAAATGGTCAAATTATCGGTGTGGAGAGAGGCTGTTCTCCTTATTTATACAACAAATTGTTTTTTTTTAAACTAATAATGATTAGGAGTGCATGAAAAAGTGTAACGCCTGGAATTTGATGATTTAAAAAAAACAAACAAGGAAAACATAGGTTTCTTTATTTTTGTTAGCGCAGTGCTTCTCGATTGTTTTTTGTTACACCCCCTTAGTAAGAAGAAAACAATTTGCGCGCCACCATTCTCCGCCGCGACTATAAATCGTATCATGTGTCCAATAAAATTGTTATTAGTCAGTGCTTCTCAATTATTTTCTGTTATGCCCCCCCTAGTAAGAAGAACATATTTCGCACCCCCGCCCATCCATCCATCCATCCATTTTCTACCGCTTGTCCCGTTCGGGGATGCGGGGGTGCTGGAGCCAATCTCCGCTGCATTCGGCAGTGTACACCCTGGGCAAGTCGACACCTCATCGCAGGGCCAACACAGATAGACAGACAACATTCACACTCACATTTACACACTAGGGCCAATTTAGTGTTGCCAATCAACCTATCCCCAGGTGTATGTCTTTGGAGGTGGGAGGAAGCCGGAGTACCCGGAGGGAACCCACGCAGTCACGGGGAGAACAAGCAAACTCCACACAGAAAAATCCCGAGCCCAGGATCGAACCCAGGACCTTTGTATTGTGATACACACGTATTAACCCCCACCCATTATACTATAAATAATATAATTTGTCTATGAAATTGTTATAACTTTACCTCTGCAAAACATTGTAAGCTTATTAACATTAAAGGAAACAACACACCAGCCTTTCCTCCGTCGTTACAGTGAAGCTAGGTGCTACATATGCTTCGTTATTTTCTGGTGCGGAAAAAAAAGCATGTTCCCCGAAGTCACATGAACCCCCTCCAGTGGGGCTCGCCCAACTATTTGAGGACTGTTTTAAGTACACCCCTGTATTAAATGTTTTCCTTATTAACAAACAGCAACAAAAATAACTTTATTAACATTGTTTTTTAGCCTGTAACAGAAAATATTTAAAGTGCATCAATTTGCCTGAAAAAAAAAATCCTTATTTAAACTATAAACATTTTTTGACCAAGTTGAGCCATTTGCTACTGAAAAGTTAAAATTAAATTAACTCAATAAATAATAACTATGTCAAAATGATCAGTAGCATTAACCCACGAGCACAATATATAAAACATTTTAACTTACAAAACAAAAATGAATAAAACAATAGGTTGTATTCCGTCACGTGACTTTGGAACGTAAGTAAACGAAGTGGTGGCCCACCAAACCAATATGGCTACTCATGTGCAGCCAACAGAGTGCTATATGAGTATTCAAGGGGCCTAGATCTTCCTCCAAAAAGCAGATGTAAGCAAAAAATCAAACTATGCATTACAATGTATCCCTATACACTATCAAAAATAAGATTTGTCGAGTGATATCAAGGATTACGTGTTAGTCGCGTTCCCAGACATGTTGAACTATCTGGTGCTCCAGACGTCATTCTACACAACAAAACGGATGAAAACTTGGAAAAGCATGGAGGTCTACAACTTCTTTGTCTGTGGCTAGGTCAAGGAAATTGGTATCATAACTCTCTCGGGTGCATTTCATGATTTAACTTTGCGTCTACTGCCATGTTTGTTGCCTTTTTTGTTGCAAGTGCCATCTAGGAGTATGCATGTTTTTTCTCATCTTTATCAAAATATAACTATAAATGTCAACATTGTGTATGTGCTGAAATCTTCCTTTATGATTGCTGCCTTTTTATAAAAGCTTAACTCTTTTAGGTTGTGGTCACATTTGCTTTCTTTTATGTAGATTCGCCGAGTTGGTGCTTTACGAAACACTTGTAGCAAAAATGCGTCTTAAGAACTCCGATACAAGATAAAATACAGATATAATCAAGATAATACTTAAATCCAAAATAATTAACGTTAATAGTATATTAACAAACCTTTAACGAAGTGATCACTGCAAACTTGTGTGTTCTTCGACTCGATCTGCTCCCTTAAACTGGAGTTTGTGCATCTTTTCTAGTCGTTTTTTGTATAATTTTGCACTCTTCCACCTTTCTTGATTACCTTTCAAGGAACTCTGAAAAAAAGTTTTTCCTTTTTGCGTTTGGAATGGCTCCAACAGCCTAAAACAACGCAAGAATAGGGCATTTTGAAAATGCCTTCAGAACGCAGGGACAACAGACGCTCGCGAGCCAACCACTTTGAGTTTCACATATTTAATGAGCCGGACGTGACGTCAAGCAAATACAACCTGTTAGTCCTTTTTTTCCCCTAGAAAGTCAAGATTAATGACTAAAATGAGTACATTTTGCAGTGCACAGCTTTTCGAAGCATGGTTTGAAGCATGTCCTCCCTGGCATCGCACCACGCCCCACTATTTGAGCAGGACTGTTAACATTCTTAAAGTGCACGCAGAGATAGATAAAGCTGCTAAATGCTGAACACCAATGAAATCACAGCAAATGCAACTCCTGCCCAATTGAGGAGTTGATCAAAACTATACCAGGAGGTTATCTACAGCCACAACTGTTAACACCAATCCTGCTGCTCTTCCACACGGCTGATTCCCCCTCAGTCAACATCTCATTGCTGAGTGAACGTCTCATTTTTGAGCGAAAAACACAAAGCTGAGAATGCGTGACATTGCGTTGGTGCTTGTCCAGGTCTCCAGAGGAGGAGTCACGTCTGCTAATCAGCACTCCAAACAAGGTTCTGTCCCAGTCCTTCGAAAACCTCCTGGATGACAACAATTACGGCCTGGTCCACGTAAGGGTTTGCAACGTCTAGTGATAGAAGGCATGTGGGAAGTGGAAATAACATGCAATAAAATGACCTGGCTGCTCTTTATATGACAGAAGTTCCGCAAGGACCCTTACGTGACCACGCTGGACCGCTTCTCAAAGGTCACCAACTACATTTTTGACGCTTTTCGAGGGACTGAGGAGCAGCACCAGCGGCCCCCAGAGGAAGTGGCCCACCTCCTTGGGGAGGTTATTCCGGGACTGGAGATCAACCAGCAGGAGGAGCCAGGCTTCGAGGTCATCACCAGGGTGAGCGCACGGCGGAACCGCTACAGTCTCTCTGAACTACAGATCGACCGATATGTTTTTTTCAGGGCTGATACCGATATTTAAAGCCAATATTCATTTGCAGTAAAAGTTAGCTAAACATGAATAGTATGCGTCAGTAAACATCTAGACCAGGGGTCTCAAACTCAATTTACCTGTGGGCCACTGGATGCAGAAACTGGGTGAGGCTGGGCCGCAAGAAAAGATTTCTTAAAAAAAATCTAACATGCACTTTTTAATGAATTCACCTTCTTTGTATGGCTTTCCCGCCCTAGCAACCCTTTTACTCACCATGTAGCTAGCTTTGACTGCTGCATCGCTCTTTTCGGTTGCTTTCTTGAAGAAATCTTGTTGCCTCAGTAGACTGGTTTTAAAATGTGCAACCCGGTTCACTCTCTCATCTCCCTGGTATTTTGCATACTCCTCAGCATGTCCAGTTGTATAATGATGTTTCAAATTGTATCCCTTGTGCACTGCAACTTTCTCTGTGCAAATAAGACATGTCGGGGTGCCCCTGTCCTCAACAAAGAAATATTTAATCTCCCTCTTTTCCTGGAATTGTCTTTGCTCATCACTAACCTTTCTCTTCACTTCAGGCTTTGAAAAAGACATGTTTGGGGTTGTGGAATATATTTGTATTTAGCCGACGCACGGAGAATAATGTTATTTCCGCAATGTGTGTCGTTCCGCTTTTCCTCCTTACAGCAACACGGCGGTCGGCGGAAAGTACCGGTATCGCGAGCGCAAAAAAGTGACGGCTCTTGGGGTGTTATCCGGCGTCATATAAAAATATATGTAGTGTTCATCGTGTGAGGCAATGCAAATTAAACAATAAAAAAAAAAAAAATAACGGTTTGAATTGGTCCAGGTTATCAGGGACTTTATTACTGACGGACAGGTGTCGCGGTGTGACTGCGCGCAGGCACGTAAGACAACCCTTGTCTCCATGGCAACGTTTCTGTCGCTTTCACTCATTTGCCGCTTTTCCACTAACGCAGGGGTATTTTGGACCCAAATAACAAAAATCGTCTGCGTCTGGAGCCAACGGGAGAGGGGGGGGGGACTCGCCGTGGAGTCTACAGTTACGGTAGCACAATCAACGTAACATCACGACTAACGTGCTACACGTCCGATTCGCACAGCAACTCGTCTGTTCTGTTGTGTTTATGTTGTGTTACGGTGCTGATGTTCTCCCGAAATGTGTTTGTCATTCTTGTTTGGTGTGGGTTCACAGCGTGGCGCATATTTGTAAGAGTCTTAAACTTGTTTATACGAACACCCTCAGTCAGACCTGTATGGCTGTTGCTCAAGTATGTCTTGCAGTCACTTGTGTGTGCCTGCAGATGCCGCATACAACATGTGACTTTGCCGGCACGCTGTTTGCATGGAGAAAAAGACTGTGCGATGACAGGTTCTAGAGGACGTTAAAGGCAGTGGCATGCTCTCAATATTGTCGAGAGCCACATACCACACCGTGATTGGTAGATTCCTTCAGCTCCGCACACAACGCTGTCAAGCGCCATTCATTTAAAACTCACGGGCCGCACTAACATTAAACTTTTATATTAAGGTGGGGGCCGCAAATTAACGTCTCGCGGGCCGCAATTGGCCCGCGGGCCGTGTGTTTGAGACCCCTGATCTATACAAATATAGGATTTTTCTACATCACAGTAACTCGCCATCTACCGTATTTTTCGGACTATAAGTCGCAGTTTTTTTCATAGTTTGGTTGGGCTCCAGTGCGACTTATATATGTTTTTTTCCTTTTTTATTATGCATTTTCGGCAGGTGCGACTTATACTCCAGTGCGACTTATACTCCGAAAAATACAGTACTCTATTTTATAGTAGTTTATGGACATTGTAAGGTTTTGTTGTGAGGAACTTTGAAGTATTGTGAACATTTAAATATAAACAATTCTAGGCTCCTTCACGTAGATTATAGTTTAGACATTTTTCAAGCTGGCTGATATAATTTCTTCCTGGATGTTACAGAAAGTATGAGAATTTGTGAGCTGCCGTCTGCTCTTCTTTACTTTTATAATCATCTATTTGCACAAAGTTACACAAACTTTGGATTTTTGGCAAAGTTAATGGATGGATTGATGTTTTTTTTGTTGTTGTCCTTAAATCCATTCATCTCTATCCATCCATCCACCCATCATGTACCATTCTGTCTCTTTATTTGATTGAATGACTGAACAAGAAACTCGCCGCACTCCTTTATTAAGCCCACGCTGTCAGTAAATGTTACGGCCGGAGGCTTGTCGCTGCAATAGTGAAAACACATGGGAGGAAGATGTCAGGAAAGAGAAACAAAAACTTTAATTTCCAGGCCAAAAATTGAAGTTTTGACAAGTTAAAGTAAACAGAAGAGACATTCTGTAGACGATCAGCACTGCATTAGAAAGAAAAAAAGAGGGCGTGGCCGCATGAGTGCAGCTGTGAACGCAGCTGAGCAGACCGTGGAAGAATTCTCACAAGAACTCAAACAAATGCTCTGTCAGATATCAAAACATAATTTGGGCGAATTATTGACAATGAGAGTATTTTTATTCTTAGATTTTAATTTAAAAAAATAGAAAATGGATGGATGGATAGAATAAATAATTGGGCTGTAGCACAAAGGTAACTTTCTTCTTTATGCACTGGTGCTTGAGCAGTGGTTATTAGTATCCACTTTACTATTTTTAAAAACATACAAAATACTGCTTTTGTATGTGTATATATTGTATTTGCTGATGTAGTTCTGTATGCGTCGAAATGGCAAATATCGGCGCCGATATTCTGTCGATCCGTACTCTGAACTGGGTCAATGACTTGCAGGTGGACTTGGGGACGAGGCCGCAGGTAACGAGGAGTGAGCCGCTGTCTCCTGACTCTTGGAGTCAACATCAGGACCAGGAGGGTCGCATGATCCACATCAGCAGGCTGAAAGAGTCCATATTTAGGGGGGCAAGTTGGACTCTTGTGCTCTAGTAGTGTGTAAGGCCTTTGGTTGTGGTTCCTCGTCTTTAGTGTGCTCCCTTCCTGCAGGGCCTGTGTCACGTTGTCAGGAAAGAAGCTTGGAAGTTCCTCTTGGGATACTTTCCATGGAACAGCACGCTTGAGCAGAGGAAAAGTCTACAGAGAAGCAAAACGTAAAGCACCCGTAATAAATACCAAGAACAATCACAGCAAATATTAATAATAAGTGAAATATTTGAGCATTTTTCCTAAAAGTTGGTGCCTCTCCTCACAGAGATGAATATTTCCGTATGAAGCTACAGTGGAAGTCTGTCAGCGAGGAACAGGAGAGAAGGAATTCGCGGCTTCGAGACTACAGGAGTCTGATCGGTGAGAAGTGTGCTAACTTAGCTAACTGCTATACTGTGAACATCGATTTACGAACCTAATTGGTTCTTGAACAGTGTTCCTAAATCAAACATTTTCTCCATAAGAAACAATGTAAATATGAATGATGGGGTCCAGCGTCGACAAAAGTCCATATTTTAGTATAGGTTTGTACATTTATAACACAATACAAAGTGATATACAGTACTGTATTTAACAAAAAACATAACAAGGAGGTGATTGATCAACTTAAACTTTATTAACAGACAAAACAACAACAAAAATCATGAACTGTGCTGTATGTGCTGCTCTGCCAAAACTTGCGCACACACAGAAGATCCTTTGGTGCCCTCATAAATGATCATAAATCACAAAAAGCTTAACTTTAACAACCATATTGCTACAATAATTCACATTTAAAAAGTAAAATCCACTTACATTAACATTGGCAGAGGAGGGGCTGATGAGATAGTAAGGGAGGGAGGGGTAGGATTCATGAAAAAGGTGCCGATGAATGAGAATAGCTCTTCTCAGCCACTGTGAAATAAGTCTACGTTGGCATATTTTCCATAAAAAAGCAGCCTCATCACAATTAAAACTTGTTGTTGTACAAAGCCTGCATCGTCGATTCTTCCAAACTTGTGAGCGCCACTAATGCACTACTCGCAAATTGTCTTTTGTTTTTTTTAAAAAGACTATAAAAAAAAAAAAATCGAATTGTTTGCAACTAGAGGGGTTCGTAAATTGAGGTTCCACTGTATTAGTGTTCGCTGTAAGCATCACAGCTTGTGTTGCTACTGGCAGAGAAAGATGTCAACCGAACAGACAGAACCAATAGATTCTTCGAGGGCATGGATAACCCTGGCCTGGTTCTCCTACATGACATCCTCATGACATACTGCATGTACGACTTCGATTTGGGTAAGACTCCATCTGTTTATTTTTTAAGTCTTCTTCAGCATCCTGTGACATGTGTACCGTGTGTGCGCGTGCAGGTTACGTGCAGGGCATGAGCGACCTGCTGTCCCCAATCGTCTTCGTCATGGAGAACGAGGTGGACGCCTTCTGGTGTTTTGTCTCCTTCATGGACCACATGGTAAGCCGACTGGTTATTTGCGACTAGGTCTCAAGTCTGGTTCTGAACTTTTGACCCGTGTTCTTCATCCCGTGAAGCACCAGAACTTTGAGGAGCAGATGCAGGGAATGAAGTCTCAGCTGATCCAGCTTAGTACTCTACTCCGACTACTGGACCCGTCCTTTTGGAGCTATCTAGGTACCAGCGCCTTCTGATAAGTGTTTAGCAGGCATCTTGTGGTCCTGACTTTTGACTTGTGTGTGCTCCGCCCTCTAGAGTCGCAGGATTCTGGTTATCTTTACTTCTGCTTCCGCTGGCTGTTGATCCGCTTCAAGAGAGAGTTCAGCTTCCAGGACATTCTCAGACTCTGGGAGGTCAGTCCATGTCGAGGATTGTGATGAGAATTAGGTGGATCCACCTGATGTGTATTTGTGTGCTCTTCAGGTGATGTGGACTGGATTACCTTGTCAGAACTTCCATCTTCTGCTCTGCTGTGCCATACTGGACGCTGAGAAGGCAAAAATCATGGAGGAGAACTACGGCTTCAGCGAGATCCTCAAAGTGAGCCTTTCCTTTTCTTCTGCCACCTGTCTACTTACCTTCCAGATGACTGAATATTTTGTTTGATGTCGTCATGGCAGCACATCAACGAACTCTCAATGAAGCTGGACGTTGAAGAAATCCTTCACAAGGCAGAAAGTATCTGGCTACAAATCAACAAGTGTCAGGTAGGAGGACGTCTTTGTTAATCCATGGAGTTGTTGACTGTAAATGGTGCCTCCTATGGGTTGTGGTCAAAATGCTTTGGAAGACATGCTCGCATTTGTGTAGTTTAGCGTTTTGCTTGATGGCGGCCATGTATTTCAACCAATCTTGCTCAAATTTTACACACCTGTGCCTGTCAGTCTCCTAAAGACGTGTACAAAATGTTGTGGCGATTTAGCTAAAAAGACACACTGAAGTTACAATCGATTAAAATTGGACTGTGAGCGAAATTTCAAGTCAGTCCGGTATAACTGGGTTGAATCTTAGGGGTTTAAAACAACGCCACCATGTTGTAACATGATATTATTCATGTTATCATCTTAACATACTAAATGTTGTCAATTTCATATTGCATTGTCAGACTCATCTTGTCAACTGCATTTTATCATGTCATTCTCGTGTTATTAACATGTTCTCATCAACATGTTATATCATCGTCTTCACATTATCGTCATCATGTGTGATGTGTCATCTCATCTTCATGGTATCATGCCATCTTACCATACCATTCTCATTTTTCCATCATGGTGTCAACCCTGTTAACTCATGCTCATGTGATCATCATTATATTGTTATGTTTCTGTCATGGTCATCAATGTGTTATCTCATCTTGCTATCTACATATTATCTTCATTCCATCATCCTTATCTCATCTTGTCATCATCTTTTCATCCTCTTGTTACCATCTTGTTCTCATCCTCACGCACTCATCTAATCCTCATGTTATCATCGTGTCATCCACTAATTTTTTAAATCTCGGTTATAATATAATTTTATGTTGTCAAATTATCATCATGTCTCCTCATTTGTTTTTTTTTCATGTTAAAACCATATCTTCCTCATTTTTGTGTTATGTTATCATCATGTCATCCTTATATTGTGATGACATCGTCATTCTCATTTGCCATCCTTATGTCATCCCTGTTAGGTCTTTGTTATATCATCATCATCAGTTTGTCTCATTTAAGCATCCTATCCTATCTTGTCACCTATTTGTTCTCATCCACATGCACTCATTTAATCCTCATGATATCAAAGTCATCCACATGTTATTTTATCCATTTTATAATATCATCTCATTGTCTTATTATATATCATTGTGTCTCATCTCATCTTGTTATCTTCATGTTATCACCATCCTTGTGCTATCATGTTATTATCACCTGGTGTCATTCCTATGATATCATCATCGTCATCATCACTTTGTTTCATTTCAGCTTGCTATCTATGTGCTATTTTCATCTCATCTTGTCATCATCCTTGTGATATCCTTTTCATATCAACATTTTGTTTTCATCAGTTTGCAGTCATTTAATCTTCATGATATCATCATTTCATCCACATGTTATTTGATCCAATTTAAAAATATCATTTTCTCATTATCTTATTACACCATGCATCCGGAAACTATTCACAGCATTTACCTTTTTTTTAATATTTTTTACATTTTGTTATGTTACAACCTTATTCCAAAATGGAATACATTCATTGTTCAAAGTTCTACACAATGTGAAATTTTGGGGGTTTTTTTCTAGAAATTTGCAACTTTATTGAGAAAGAAAAACAAATAAATCAAATGTAAACAAGTATTCACAGCCTTTGCCAATAAGGTCAAAAGTGAGCTCAGAGGCATCCTGTTTCAACCGATCATCATTGAGACGTTCTTACAGCCTAATTGGAGTCCACCTAGGGTAAATTCAGTTGGTTGGATATCATTTGGAAAGGCACACACCTGTCTATATACAGTACAAGGTCCCACACTTGACTATGCATGGCAGAGCACAAACCAAGAATGAAGGCAAAGGAATTTTCTGTCGACCTCCGAGGATTATCTCGAGGCACAAATCTTGGGAAAGGTACAGAAAAATATCTGTTGCCTTGAAGGTCCCAATGAGCACAGTGGCCTCCGTCATCCGTAAATGGGAGAAGTTTGGTACCACCAGGACTCTTCCTGTGGCTGGCCGACCGTATACACTGAGCGATCAGGGTAAAGGGCCCTATAGTCAGGGAGGTGACCAAGAACCCGAAGTTCACTCTGTCAGAGCTACAGCATTCCGCTGTGGAGAGAGGAGAACTTTCCAAAAGGACAACCATCTCAACTGCAAGCCATCAATCAGACCTGTATGGTAGAGTCGCCAGACGGAAGCCATTTCTCAGTCAAAAGTTCACCTAAATGCACCTGAGAGACACTCAGACCATGAGAAACAATATTTTCTGGTCTGATGAGACAAATATTGAACTCTTTGGCATGATTGCCAGGCGTCATGTTTGGAGGAAACCAGGCACCTCTCATCACCAGACCAATACCGTCCCTACAGTGAAGCATGGTGGTGGCAGTATCCTGCTGTGGGGATGGTTTTCAGCGGCAGGAAGTGGGAGATTAGTCAGGATAAAGGAAAAGATAAATGTACAGAGAATTCCTGGATAAAAACCTGCTCCAGAGCGCTCTTTAACTCAGACTGGGGCGATTCCGATTTGAACATCTCTGGAGAGATCTGAAAATGGTTGTGCACCGACGCTTCCCATCCAACCTAATGGAGCTTGAGAGGTGTTGCAAAGAGGAATGGGTGTAACTGATAGGTGTGCCAAGCTTGTGGCATTGTATTCGACTTATGGCTGTAATTGCTGTCAAAGATGCACCAACAAAGTATTGAGCACAGGCTGCGTATATGTGATTTCTTTGTTTTTTATTTTTAATACATTTGCAAAGAAAGTCTAAAAATGTTTTCACATGGGTTAGTGTGTGTAGATTTTTGAGGACAGAAATTAATTAATTCCATTTTCAAATAAGGCTATAACATAAAATGTGGAAAAAGTGAAGCGCTGTGAATACTTTCCAGATGCACTGTATATCATTGGGTCTCATCTCATCTTGTTGTCACCATCCTTGTGCTGTCTTGTCATCTTCATGTTATCATAATAACACCCTTATGTACGCATATGTGATCGCCTCATCCTTCTCATTTGCCGTCATGGCGTCATCGCTATGTCATCAGCTCATTCTCATGTTATCAGCATGTTTGTTATCATCTCATCTTGCTACTCACATGTTCTCTTTAACTCATCATGTCACCATCCTCATATTATGATCATGTTCTCATCCTCTTGTAATCATGTAATCCCTATATCATTCTCCTCTTGCACGTGTTATAATATCATTATTGTCATGTTATCATCATTGTCTCATCTCATGTTACCACCCTCTCTGTTATATTTATATCATCCTCATGTTATTAGCATGTTATTACTAGTGTGTTTATCAGAAAAATAATAGCACCTTCAACGAATTGTTTATTTATTAACAGGATTGTTTACACTTGTGTGTGTGGGGCTTCAGGAGTAGAATAACTTTTATCACATGACTATCCGTGTGTGTTCTCAGGACCTGCCTCACTCCGTGGTCACCATCTTGTCCTCGATAACGGAAACCCGCGCCGTCACTGATTCGACCGTCTCGGGGTCGGCGGTGGCGACCACCATCTTCGGAGCACCGCATCGAGACGACCATGCCTGCGCCACCAATGGACATTTGAGACCAATGGACTCTCAGCGTTGCAAAGTTGCCTTCATGTCGTAGCGAGCGTATCCTTTAAGAATATTCTTATTTTTGTACCACGTGAACTTTTGTCCTCTGCGTGGCGCTGGACAGGAAATAGGCGGACAGCGGCAACGCCGCACACACACAGGTGTTGACAACCTGGATACGTTGCTTGTGATGTCAGGAAAGAAATCTTTTTTTAGCACGCGGGTCGTCTTGGCCAAAACGTATCAGATGTAAACATCTAACCTCAACCACATTAAAAATTTTGTTCTACAGTCCTCTGCTCCTCTCGTTTTTTTTGTTCATGCTATTGCTCTTGCCTTTTGCAATCCGCAGCTAATTTTGTAACGGCCCGCGGCACATTCTAAAAGTACTATAAAAAAAAATATATATATATAAAACATGGAATAAAAGAGTATGCAGGTGAAATGCAACGTGAAAAAGGTGCTATGTTGACTCTAACAACACTTAGCTGCCATGCAGGCTGTATTTTTTTATTTAATTTCACTCTCAAAAAATAACAATGAAACAAAATCATTGTTGTTATGAATCATCAACCTATTCAAGACTCCAATTACTTCACATGTAATATTTCACTTTGATGTACTTTTTGGGGATAATATTGCATATATTTGTTTTTGCCATATAAAGAAATAAGTTTCGTTTGACAAAAAGGGCATAAAACAAACAAACAAAAAATCTAAAAAAATATATATATATATTAAAAAAAAAAGACTATTAGATCTGAAGTTGATCTAGAGACTTCAAGTGTTGTTATTTTTGAAACGTATATAAATGAGGCCTGTTTGGATCCACAATCATATAAATTTGATTTGTTTTTAACTGTCATTGCTCAACAAATAAAAAATATATTAACAATCAATGGTGTTATGAATTATTGACCTATTTATTGTTTTGATTACTTCACATCAAATATTCCACTTAGAATTGTTTTTGGGGGGAAATATTGTATATTTTGTGTTTTTGCCATAAAAAGCTGGGTTTTATTTGACAAAAAAGGCATAAAACATTTTTTTAAACTTTGTTTATCTTTATATTGACTGATAGACCTGAAGTTGATCTAGAAATGTAACATTAAGTAATATTCATTTAAAAAAAATTCAATGTGTGACTTATTTTTAACATTTTTATGACCGAGGCCCTTCCTGGTCCCTGGGACCAAACTTGAGGGGAGCCCTAAAGGTTAAAAAAATCAATATATTGTATTGGCTTTAAAAATAAAAAATATCACAATGGCCCCCACATGCATGCCTTAATTTTACAGTGTGCAGCTCTCAGTGGAAAAAGTTTGGACACCCCTGACATCGTGTATCATTGTTGTTATGCGTTTCCTGCTAGGTGACTATAATGGCGCTCCACCGAGACTCAGGCATTGTTCACCAGGCTAAGTTTGAAGAACAATGGTTAGGCTGTTGCTAATTTATTAAATGTTTTCAATTTATGTGTGCATTTGCATTAGCAGTGAGAACACCTCCTTGAAACAAGACATTGATTCCATGCTTGTATCATTTTTGTCAGCATGACAGGTTGTGTGTGGACCGCTGGATGCTGCTGGCTATCAGTGCATCGCTTCATAAGGAAGCAGCAGGAGCACATCACAGAGGCGTCTCTTTCATTTCCTGACTGACAGGAAATTGCAGCAGGCGACGGCTCGCCAACGTTATCGCCCCAGTTTGTGGCATACGCAGGTGGAAAACAAAAACAGCATTCAAACTTTGTGTACAATCGAACACAACGTCAGAGGATTCACTAACGTCAACAGTGTTATGTCATATCGTGACTATTGTTTAATCAATACTGAATGTAGTCTTATGTCATACTTGATCATATCAAAGGAATATATTATCCAACAGAAGCAGTTCTTATAGCCATTGAGTTTTCTCCCCTGCCTCCCTTGGACCCTCCCCCTCCAGTGTCAGGATTTAAGCGCAGGCAGGCAGCACCTGCAAGCTGACAGAGGCGAGACCTTGGAGTTGTGCGTTTGGCCAGCAAGGTGTCACCAGAGCCGTCATACTGGACCGGTCCTGGTACTCGTACACCCACTGGTTCCCCATGGCGTCCCCTCACGTGATGAAGGACGACCAGGAGCCACTTCCCAGGATGCAGCCCGCTATGATGATGTTCTCCAGCAAGTACTGGAGCCGCCGCGGCCTCTCCTTCGACTCGGCCATGCTGGACCAGCGGCCGCCTCTGCGGCACACAGGCGGCCAGATGGTGACCTTCTCCTTCGTCCATTTTCACCCTCATCCTCTTCATCTCCTGACTCATTTAAGTTCAGCTTTGGTCATGTGACACTCCTGTATGTGTATTCAGTCGCGGCGCCCGTCCTTCAGTCCCATCAGTGAGACTTGTGCAGAGCCGAGCCAGGCGGTGGTGTTCTCTCTGAAGAACGAGGTCGGTTGTCTGGTCCGAGCTCTGCGACTCTTCCAGGTGAAACCTCGTTAGTTTGCCGGCTGACGTCGGCCAGGTGAGCCTCATCCCATTTTTTTCCCCCCATTACAGGAGAGGCGGGTCAACCTGAACCACATTGAGTCGCGCGCGTCCAAACGCGTGGCCAACGAGGTGGAGATCTTTGCTGACTGCAGCTGCAGCAAGAAGGACTTCAACGAGCTGTTGGAGCTCCTCAAAGATCACGTCAACATCCTGTCCTTCAACACGCCCGCGCACGTGTGGGCCGCCCAGGCAGGTGAGTGCACCAGGCGCAAGTTGTCATTATCTTCGAGTTATGCCATTCATGATATCATCCTAACATCCTAAATGTTATCATCCTCATGTTATGTTGACATCCTCATCTTTTCATCTCCATGTTCCCATTTTTAGACTCATGTTCTCATACATGTTATTTCTTTCAAATTACGTGACCATCACCATTATGATATGATTGAAACATACTCCATCATTAATGTTATAATGCTAATATTTGTATATTATTATATCATCGTCATGTGTCATCCCATGTTATCATGTCATCCTTAATTTGTCTTCATGTCCTCATCCTCTTGGTATCATCAGCATGTTGTTGTCATCTCATTTTGTTATACTCATACTGTAATTATGTCCTCCTCTGTGTTATCATATCATCACCCCCCCCCCCCCCCCCCTGTTATTAGATAGATCGATAGTACTTTATTGATTCCTTCAGGAGAGTTGTGTCATCCCTTATGTTGTCATCATCTTATTGTCATCATGGCGTGTCATCCCATCCTCATTTTAAAATATCATCATCCTGATGTTATTGTTTCATCATCATGTTGTCATACAATCATCAAATTGTGTCATATTATCATGTTATAACCATTGTGTTGTATCATCTCATCCTCATTTTATCATCATCCCTGTGTGTTATTATCATATTATCTCATTTTAAAATCATACAACCCAATCACCCCTCATGATTATGTCATCGCAATTGCACGTTGTCGTCTTTGTGTTATCATGTCATCCTCATGTTGTCATCATCATTGAGTTATGTCATTCATGGTTCATCTTAGCGTCCTAAATGTTATCATTCTCATGTTATGTTGTCCTCCTCATCTCGTCATCTGCATGTCCGCATGTCATTCTCATTTTATCATGTTCTCATCCACGTTATTTCATTTGAATTAAATGACCATCATCCCTCATCCATGGTATGATCAAAACATCCTCCATCATTAATGTTATAGTCCTAAAATGCTTATTTTATCATATCATTGTCATGTGTCATCCCATGTTCACGATTTTGCCATCCTGGTGTTATCACATCATCCTTAAGTAGTCATTATGTCCTCATCCTCATGTTATCATCGGCATATTGTTATGTCAGCATCGTTTTGTGTCATCTCATTTTAATATCTAGAGCCTTATCTCATCTTGTCATCTTGATACTGTCATGATATCATCATTATGTCCTGTCATGCTCATGTTGTCATCATCCTTAAGGTATGTCATCCATGATATCATCGTAACGACAAAATATTGTCATCCACATGCTTTGTTGTCGTCCTCATCTCGTCATTTGCATGTTCACATGTCATTCTCATGTTATTATCATGTTCCCATCCACGTTGTTTCATTCAAATTATATTACTATCTTCCTTCATCCATGGTATGATCAAAATATCCTCCATTATTAATGTTATAGTCCTAGGATGCTTATTTTATCATCTCATTATCATATGTCATCCCATGTTTACCATTTTGTCGTCCTTGTGTTATTAAGTTAAAGTTAAAGTTAAAGTACCAATGATTGTCACACACACCCTAGGTGTGGCGAAATTATTCTCTGCATTTGACCCATCACCCTTGATCACCCGCTGGGAGGTGAGGGTAGCAGTAGGCAGCAGCGGTGGCCGCGCCCGGGAATACTTTTTGGTGATTTAACCCCCAATTCCAACCCTTGATGCTGAGTGCCAAGCAGGGAGGTAATGGGTCCCATTTTTATAGTCTTTGGTATGACTCGGCCGGGGTTTGAACTCACAACCTACCGATCTGTGTCATCCTTAAGTTGTCATGATCTCCTCATCCTCATGTTACCATCACCATCTTGTTACGTCAGCAGCATTTTGTGTCATCTCATTTTGATATCTAGAGCCTCATCTCATCTTGTCATCCTCATACTGTCATGATGTCATCATTATGTCCTGTCATCCTTATGTTGTCATCATCCTTGAAGTTATGTCATTTTATGTTATCATCCTGAACGCCAAAATTTTATCATTCTCATTTTATGTTGTCATCCTTATCTCGTCATATGTATGTTCGCATGTCGTTCTCATGTTATGCTCTCATCCACGTTATTTCATTCAAATTAAATCACCATCATCCCTCATCCAACGGTATGATCAAAACATCCTCCATCATTAATGGTATAGTCTTAAAATACCTATTTTATCATATCAGTATCATATGTCCCATGTTCACAATTTTGTCATCCTTGTGTTATCATATCATCCTTAGACCTCCCTCTGCAACAACTGTTGTCATGTCCTGATCCTCATGTTATCATCAGCGTGTCATCTCATTTTGATATCTACAGCCTCATCTCGTCACGCCATCCTCATACTGTCATTTTGTGATCATTATGTCCTGTCATACTCCGTGTTATTATATCATCAAACCCCTGTTATTGTGTCATACTCGTGTTAGTATCATTATATAATCAGCATGGCGTGTCATCACATCCTCATTTTAGAAATAACAACATTTTGTCATACAATCATCATATTGTGTCATCCTGATATAACCATTTTGTTGTGTCATCTCATCATCATTTAATCACATCATCCCAATCACTCCTCAGTTTTATGCCATTGTCCTTGTGTTATCATGTCATCCTCAGGTTGATGTCATCTTCATGTTGTCATAGTTTCATGTACACATCAGAAAAAAAGGTTGTGTGTTTGCGTTGATGCTAGATGATGAGGAGGTTCCGTGGTTCCCCATGAAGATCTCAGAGCTGGATCAGTGTTCCCACAGAGTGCTGATGTACGGATCTGAGCTGGATGCTGACCACCCGGTAGGTGGTGTTTGTTTCCATACTGAGGATAATGGTGGAGCAACAACCACTCAGTGTGCGTGCGTGTAATGTTCTTCTACTTTGTGCTTTAGGGCTTCAGAGATGAACTTTACCGCCAGCGTAGGAAGTATTTTGTGGAGGTGGCAATGAAGTACAAGTTGTAAGCTCTCCTCCTCCACCTTTTATCTAGTATAACAAATTAAAATGTTTTCCTGAAGTGGGCTCTTTATTTGTAGTGGTCAGCCCATACCTCGCATCGAGTACACGTCCGATGAGGTGCGCACGTGGGGCGTGGTCTACAGGGAGCTCAACAAGCTGTACCCCACTCACGCCTGCCGAGAGTACCTTAAGAACCTCCCTCTGCTCAGCCAACACTGCGGCTACCGTGAGGACAACATTCCCCAGCTGGAGGATGTCTCGCTCTTCCTCAGAGGTCACACCCACAGTCATCCATCTGGTCACATTAACTCCAGTTGTGCGACCTCTTGTTTCGTCATCCTTAGTCACATGACCACCGGTTATTTCATCTCCAGTCACATCACCCCCACTCACATGACGCCACAGCTACGTCACCTCCAGTTGTGTCTCCCTTTATGCCCCCCGTTTGTGTTGTCAGTGTTACTTCTTCATGTCTCTTCGGTCACATGACCCCCGACTTATGTCCTCTCCAGTCATATGACTTCCAGACATTTCACTCCAGTCATGTGACCCCCATTCACATCACCGGCCTTCATTTCCCACCTCAGTCACATGACCCAGGAGTTAGAATGTCACATCCAGTCATGTGACACCACTTATGTCCCTCTCCAGCTGTATGACTTCCAGCCACTTCACTGCAGTCAAGTGACCCCCATTCACATAAACGCCACCCATTTCCCACCTTAGTCACATGATCACTAAGTTAGGTCACGTCCGGTTACGTGACCCCACTTATGTCCCCACCAGTTGTATGACTTACAGCCATTTTATTCCATCCAGTCACGTGACCCCCATTCACATCACCTCCACCCATTTCCTACCTGAGTCACATGACCCCTGAGTTATGTCACATCCAGTCATGTGACCCGAGTTATCTCACCTCCAGCTGTATGACTTCCAGCCATTCCACTCCAGTCACGTGACCCTCATTCACATCACCTCCACTCACTTACCACCTTTGTAACATGAGCCCCGAAATACAGTATGTCAGGTTTACTCATGTAACCCCACTTATGTCACCTACAGTCGAATGACCACCAGCCATTTCACTCCAGTCACGTGCTACTTCCACTCATTTCTCCCCTTTTTCACATCAACCCCGAGTTATGTCACGTCCGGTCGGATGACTTCCAGCCAGTCACATGACCCCCGTTCACGTCTCCTCCACTCATTTCACCCTAAGTCAGGTGATCCCCAAGCTATGTCCATGCCAGTTTCGGGACCTTCTGTCAGTAAAAAGTTGGCCATGTTTGTTGTGTTCCAGAGAGGTCGGGCTTCACAGTGCGACCTGTGGCAGGCTACCTGTCGCCTCGGGACTTTTTGGCAGGTTTGGCCTACCGAGTCTTCAACTGCACCCAATATGTCCGTCACAGCACCGACCCGCTCTACACGCCGGAACCGTGAGCGATCCGCCTCATTACCAGACCCGAACCACTTTACAATACCTGAATCACTTTATGATCCTAAATGACTTCATGATGCCTGATCCAGCATAGGTTTTTTGTCTTTCAGGGACACGTGTCACGAGCTCCTGGGTCACGTTCCTCTGCTGGCAGATCCCAAGTTTGCTCAGTTCTCCCAGGAAATCGGTTTGGCGTCTCTGGGAGCTTCTGATGAGGACGTGCAGAAGCTGGCCACAGTGAGTGTCGCCGCTCAACAGCAGTCCACTGTGTCTCTTTGCTGTGACACGTGTGTGTGTTTGTGTTTGTGTTGTCAGTGTTACTTCTTCACCATTGAGTTTGGCCTCTGTAAACAAGAAGGTCAGCTGAGAGCGTACGGGGCCGGTTTGCTATCATCCATTGGAGAACTGAGTGTAACACACGCACACTCACAGTTCTACACAACAGTTCTACAAAAGTCTTTCTTAATTTCTGTTGTTTTGCCCCCGCAGCATGCTCTGTCAGAACGGGCCTGTGTGAAGACCTTTGACCCCAAGACCACCTGCAGCCAGGAATGTCTCATCACGACCTTCCAGGAAGTTTACTTTGTCTCCGAAAGCTTTGAGGAGGCCAAGCAGAAGATGCGGTAAACTTCTGGTTAAACATAATCAGTCCTTACTTGTGCACATAATACAGTACTTACTCTGTATTACTACTCCACATGCTTAAAGGGGCCCTGGTATACAAAACCCAACTTTTCTTACCTAATGGTACATGCTGTTGTGTATTTGGGATCTGCATAAACCCCGAAAATTTGTACTCAAACTGTGGAGGCACGGCGGAGATATTTATAAAACAATCTTGCCTTCCTTTATACTTCCACCAAACGAGCCGTTTGGAAATTGCCCCAATAGTGCAGTTTTCCCCATTCCCCCTTCAGCAGATTATCCAAATATGTGTGGAGTTTGTATGTTCTCCCCGTGACTGCGTGGGTTCCCTCCGGGTACTCCGGCTTCCTCCCACCTCCAAAGACATGCACCAGGGGATAGACTGATTGGCAACACTAAATTGTCCCTAGTGTGTGAATGTGAGTGTGAATGTTGTCTGTCTATCTGTGTTGGCCCTGAGATGAGGTGGCGACTTGTCCAGGGTGTACCCCGCCTTTCGCCCAAGTGCAGCTGGGATAGGCTCCAGCACCCCCCGCAATCCCATAAGGGACAAGCGTTAGAAAATGGATCGATGGAGGGGTATAAATTTACCACGTCTGCCATTGTAGTCCACGCTGTTGTCAATAAGCTACTTTTTTTTCAATATCCTCTTGTTGTGGGGGAGACTGGCTCGTACATGCACATGCATCCTCCGCTGTTGCCATTTCTAATACAAAGTAGCGTTTAGTTTGAACTTAATCTGTCAGTAGACTCATTATGGAAGCATTAAAATCTACAACATTGCTGACCGGGTGGGAGACGCAGCCGAAGGGGGCTTGGAGGAGGTATTAAACACGTAAATAAGACTGCCCACAAAACGGCGCATTCTGAAAGTGGCTTGAAAATGGTATGTATAACAAAATCTATGCAAGATGCCGGTCCAAAGAACCACCATTGTTATTTAGACCACAAGGAAGTGTTTTAAATGTAAAAAAAAAAAAAAATCATCGGATGACCTCTTTAAGGTACCTCATATATACTTACCTTCTACTTATAATACTCGTACTCATGCGTATTACAATTTATTTTTATTATATTAAATTTATTTTGTATTTATTTACCAATTACTACTGCTACAACACATGTTAATGAGTTTTTATTTTCCTACCACTCATTTAACTACCGGTATCTGTACTACTACCACATTACTAATACATTACTTACCTATTACTACAACTGCTATGACGACACATGTCTATTAGAATATGTTTACCAGGGCAGTTTGCAACTTGCTCACAGTTACATTTTTCAAAGCAATAATATAACAAAAACACCACCAGCTAACATATGTTATCACTAGTGGCATCTGTGTAAATGTTTTGTCCTTCTAATTTACCTACCAGAACTAATACTAAAGCACATGCTTATTACTACTTACCTGCCAATTACCGCCACAACCCATGCTTATAACTAGTAGTTACCTACCTATTACTACTAGGACACACATGCTTATTACTACTTTTTAACCATTTATTAGAACTAGCACTTCTATGACTACTGCCCATGTTCATTGCTACCTATTTACCTACTAGTACTATCACAACACATGCTTTTTACTACCTACCTACTGATTCCTACCTACTATTATATACAGTACAGGCCAAACGTTTAGACACACCTTCTCATTCAATGCGTTCTCTTTATTTTCATGACTATTTACATTGTAGATTGTCACTGAAGGCAGAACACATGTGGAGTTATGTACTTAAAAAAAGGTGAAATAACTGAAAACATGTTTTATATTCTAGTTTATATTCAAAATAGCCACCCTTTGCTCTGATTACTGCTTTGCACACTCTTGGCATTCTCTCGATGAGCTTCAAGCGGTAGTAACCTGAAATGTTTTTTACTTCACAGATGTGCCTTATCAGGGATGATTAGTGGAATTTATTGCTTTATCAATGGGGTTGGGACCATCAGTTGTGTTGTGAATGAGAAGGCGTGTCCAAACGTTTGGCCTGTACTGTATATATTACAATACAATACTAACCAGCAACGTTCCCTCGAAGGTGCGCGCCTGCGCAATTGCGCACTGCTCAAGCGTCCTCTGCGCACAGCAAATATATGCCGCGCACCAAATCTAACCCATCTGAATTCTAAACAAAATAAACACATTTATTCTGTGTAATTTTGCAATGCAACTCTGAGTGACAGTGACAACAAGCGCTCCTAACAGTGTTCGTCAACACCGTTCAATTGAACACCGTTCAATTATTGTAACGTCTATCGAGATGCTTCGAGGACAGGAATTATATCGATCACTTTATTGAGCAAAACTGTTTATATTCGGCCATAACCACACCAAAAACATGAGTAAAAAACTTCTATCTCGAAAAACTAGTCATTTTCTGCCGTACAAACCAGGCCAAAACCAACTTGTCATCTGTCACCAACACGCATACCACTAAGCCACTGGTGCGTTAATGGCCACACAAAAAGTCGGACAACTCAAACACCACATAAAGTTACACTATGACTCCTCAGTCATACGTGTGCTTATTCTACTGTCATTTATTATTAATGTTAATTTAATGATATTAATCATGGAATGCTGTTACGAGAGAACGTTACAGGAATGCACACTTCATCCAATGCTTACATTTCATTGTGCAACATGAGGATGTTTAAGGGGAACTAAATGTGATCTCTGAAAGGGGTACAAATGATTTCCAAAGCAGGACCCCCACCCAGACATATTGTACAATACTAATCCATAGCTTATGAAAAACAAGATGTATTTTATTTTCATTACAAGTGGGCCAAATCACTAATATTCCAAAATAATCTCATGAAAATGACTCCTCATTTGAGTGTTATTATAAAAGATTGGTTTGAGACAGGTGTGCTGCTGGTATTGCCACGTGTGATGTTGCTCACATGTGCTCCACTGAATGCTCAGGGAGTTTTTGTGTTTGCTCAGACACATGAACAATTAGAGGGAACATTGCTAACCAGTATGACACACTTTCAGTACTTCTACATACTAGTGACTAGTACAAATATACATGCCTTCATATTTTTTGGTGCAGGGAGTTTGCCAAGACCATCAAACGTCCGTTCTCTGTGTACTACAACCCGTACACTCAGAGCGTGGACCTCCTCAAAGACACGAGGAGCATCGAAAACGTGGTGCAAGACCTCCGCAGCGACCTCACCACCGTGTGCGACGCTCTGGGCAAGATGAACACCTACATGGGCATCTGACGTGACGTTCCAGCCTTCTTCTCCTCAATCTCTCACAGGATGATCATATCCCAAGCCTTGACAACTGCAGCATTCATACATGTATATGAAAATCCAATAAATGTGTCACAATCTCTAAACAACAGTGTCTTCTTAACATTACCACGTTCCAGAACCTTCCTATATTAGCTATTAGATCCATCTGGGTTGTTGCTAATAATGTTTGCATTATCTTCAATCATCAAATCAAACTTTATTTGTGAAGTGCTTTTCATACATACAAAGTGCTTTACAGACTTGAAAACAATGCCCCAATGACTCGTATCCCCCATCATCAATCACATACTCATAAATACACATACACAAAAATTAATGCATGGCTGAGTACAGAGGAGCCAGGAGAAAAAACACTATCACAGGAGCCGCCTGCACCAGGAGCTCATCAAAGCATGGCCACTTGTACGCTGACACAAAGCGCCCCCACAGCCATGGTCAATATAATGCAGAGGGTTCCCTCTATGGAACACTGGAAAGTAAAAATAATAAAACATGTAGAATAGTATGAGTATGAATACAAAATAAATAAGAGTAAAACAAATATTAAAATATATACAGTAAATATAAGATAATAGATAGAATTAAGTCAAATCTAGCATAACTAATAAGAATAAAAGTAAAGTATGAAGGACTTCAATAAAATTAATAAGTATTAGGTAAATGCCAAATCAAAATTATTGGTTTTAAGCTTGCGTTTAAATCTTGATGTAAAGGTTTTTAAGGATTTGACTTGACACATTTAAGCTGCTGGGAAATCAGGATCAGATTAAAATTGCCATCATTATTATTTAAAGAGAATTTAAAAATATATGTAATCAAATGCAATAAAAAATGTTTGCTTGCCTTTCTCCTGCAACAATGATGGTGTAATGGACACAGTGACCAAATGAAGGCAGCAATGAGCGAAGTGCGCCTTGTATCTACCATAGAGGGGAGGAAAACTACGAAGAAGAATATTGTTTTCATTAGCAACGCTCTTGTCCAAGTGAATGAAATCATAATTTTGCGAAGACGGGACGGCCACAACGTAATCGGGTAATTTTTGAAAGAAGCAATAATTACAGTAATTCAATTGGTCGTTATTATACCACCGTTTAGACGCGGGAGCTAGCTGTAGCTGGCTAATGCTAACGGTATGAGTTTTATCTTGGGTTTGACGAGAGTCACCACTATATTTATTATTATTACATGGCGTTAACGATTGAATATCAACCACAGTAGTATTTAAGCATTTTTATCATCAAAAATAAGTGAGCAACGCGAACCTTTATGTGATCTTATTGAGAATGTTTTTAATTTTTTTTTTCCAGTGTGAAAGATGTCTTTTCTGCTGGATGAAACGGCAGCAGACGAGCCTGTCAGAGACATGATGAACCCCTTGAGAGCTGTACAAGGTGTGTGTGTGTGTGTGTGTGCGTGTGTGTGTGTGTGTGTGTGTGTGTGTGTGTGTGTGTGTGTGTGTGTGTGTGTGTGCGTGTGCGCGCGTGCGTGTGTGTGTGTCAGCTAGTGTGACTCATCCATCCATCCATCCGTTTCTACCGCTTGTCCCTTTCGGGGTCGCGGGGGGTGCTGGAGCCTATCTCAGTTGCAATCGGGCGGTAGGCGGGGTACACCCTGGACAACTCGCCACCTCATAGCAGGGCCAACAAATATAAATGATAAATGATAAATGGGTTGTACTTGTATAGCGCTTTTCTACCTTCAAGGTACTCAAAGCGCTTTGACAGTATTTCCACATTCACCCATTCACACACACATTCACACACTGATGGCGGGAGCTGCCATGCAAGGCGCTAACCAGCAGCCATCAGGAGCAAGGGTGAAGTGTCTTGCCCAAGGACACAACGGACGTGACTAGGATGGTAGAAGGTGAGGATTGAACCCCAGTAACCAGCAACCCTCCGATTGCTGGCACGGCAAAGACAACATTCACACCCATGTTCACACACTATGTCCAATTTAGTGTTGCCAATCAACCTATTCCCAGGTGGATGCCTTTGGAGGTGGGAGGAATACAGACTCAGCCTTATTGGCAAATAATGTTTAACACACAAGGAATTCGGAAGAAAATGGATGGATGGATGAATGGAATTCAACTTTGTAGATTGTGCTCTCATTGTTCAATACAAACAATACATATTAACGATTAACTAAAAATATTATCAAGTATTTAACGAATATGTGCAAGGCTCATAAAATAACAGTGCGGTGGTGAATAGAGCAAAGAGCAAAAAAAAAAGATGAATTGAACATGAGTTAGTACATTCACTGTGTATAAGAGTGTTTCAGTAGTGTGTGTGAGAGAAAAATATTTCAGTTGTTTATGTGAGAGCATTTCAGTAGTGTGTATAAGAGTGTTCCAGTAGTGTGTGTGAGAGAAAAACATTTCAGTTGTTATGTTATGTGGGGACGGCATGGCGAAGTTGGTAGAGTGGCCGTGCCAGCAATCGGAGGGTTGCTGGTTACTGGGGTTCAATCCCCACCTTAAATGATAAATGATAAATGTGTTGTACTTGTATAGCGCTTTTCTACCTTCAAGGTACTCAAAGCGCTTTGACAGTATTTCCACATTTACCCATTCACACACTGATGGCGGGAGCTGCCATGCAAGGCGCTAACCAGCAGCCATCAGGAGCAAGGGGTGAAGTGTCTTGCCCAAGGACACAACGGACATGACTAGGATGGTAGAAGGTGGGGATTGAACCCCAGTAACCAGCAACCCTCCGATTGCTGGCACAGCCACTCTACCAACTTCCATCCTAGTCACGTCCGTTGTGTCCTTGGGCAAGACACTTCACCCTTGCTCCTGATGGCTGCTGGTTAGCGCCTTGCATGGCAGCTCCCGCCATCAGTGTGTGAATGTGTGTGTGAATGGGTAAATGTGGAAATACTGTCAAAGCGCTTTGAATACCTTGAAGGTAGAAAAGCGCTATACAAGTATAACCCATTTATAATTTATTCATTTATGTTAGACTTAGACTTAGACTGAGACTTCCTTTTATTGACATTCAAATTTGAACTTTACAGTACAGATAAGAACAACATTTCGTTGCATTAGCTCATGGTGGTGCAGGATAAAAGCGCAATAAGGTGCAGATATAAATAAATAGATCACTGTACAGATAAATATATTGCACTTTTGCATATGCATCCACGTTTATGGATGTATGTTATATTGTCTTTATATTCCAGCGAGTTAATCCATTTTGGGGGGGAATTGAGGGGATTATTTTTAATGCTTTCTATAGTCTTACGGCCTGAGGGAAGAAGCTGCTACGGAGGCTGCGGAACCTCTTTCTAGAGTCCAGCAGTGAAAACAGTCCTTGGTGGGGGTGGGAGGAGTCTCTGCAGATTTTCTGAGCCCTGGTCAGGCAGCGGCTTTTTGCGATTATGTGAGAGCATTCCAGTAGTGTAGGTAAGAGGTAATTCTGATTAATGTCCCTAACGGCCCCTCATACATTCAAATAGTTTCCATGTTTTTTAACAGCGTTCATCAGATTGAAAGCAGGGGGTAAGAAACTGTTTTATAATGGGTTGTTATGGCGTACAGTGATTTTCAACACTTGCTTGAGGGGAAGAGATTATACAGTTTGTGACCAGGGTTGAGGGGTCTGCAGTGATGCTACCTGCCCGTTTTCTGACCCTAAACCGGTATAAGTCCTGGATAGGGGGAAGGTTGACACCGAAAATCTTTTCTGGAATCGTAATTGTCCATTGCAATCTGTGTCTGTCCAGCTTGGAGTAGTAGTACTTATGAAAAACAACAACTTTTCGTATACCTGACTCCTGCGCTGTACAATGGGTTTACAGCCCAGGAGTTTTGTTTTGTTGTGATGCACTTTAACAAATACACAAAATTACTTAAGAATATTGATTTATGTAACTCGCCTGGTTCGGTCCCTGCTTTTCTTTACGTCCGGCATGAGAGATGAGCTTGCTAGCTACCGAGCTAAAAGTCCGAGCTATCAACCCGGCAGCCAGCACTGCTCTTCAAGTTGTCAGGGAGTGAGATTTACCAACATACATACACATGGCTGGCCTCCGTTACACTTATGTTATTCCTAAAATGTCAATGATGTTTATTTTAGTATAGGGTTAAAGGAGCTGCTCAACATTACATTGTACAAACCAAAAAGTACTACTACAACACATGTTAATGACATGTTACCATTAGTGGTTTTAACAGAACATATATATTTTTAAGTTGTCTACTTTTTTCCACAATTACTAATTACATTGAATAAAAATTGCTTGTAGCGTTCCGGCTGTCACTAAATGCTGTCTTGCAGACACACATACACGCCTGGAGCGTGTGCACATACGCAAAAAGCAGTCCCAGAAAAGCAACTAACAATTTACAGTCATGTTGTTGTCACAGTAGAATATACATTTAATGATAACTAATGTTAGTAGCTAAATTTTACTGTATCACTGTCATTAGCTGACAACAAACATGCCTAAAAGGGAATTGCGTTTATTCATTTTTTAAATTTTGTCTATTGTTCACAATTCTTATGTAAGACAAGAGCACATGTTTTTTTTAAATGCATTTCCAGTAGTAAAATACGGCAAGTACGAGGTGGCTAACAATTCAGCTAATGGGAGTACATTATTCCGCCCATAAAGCCCACTAAAAAACATCCAAAAACCGCCAACAATACTTAATTTACATTTTGTGACCTGAATATTAACTAAGTATTAGCTATATTATATTATAAGGGCTAACACAGATAAACTATTTTTAGCCTATAGATTATAAATCATGCTTCTCACCTGGATAGCAGAATGTTGTGGCCATAAACCGAGCAGTTGGTCAACTTTGACATCCAATAAGTGCATGTTTTATTATGTTTGTAGTTTGTATATCTTGTTCAGCACCTAGCAATAGTGATCCATGATGCTTAGTGTTTCACTAAAGCTAGATTGGTTTAGCACACAGCTTCTAAAACATGTAAGTCATCCTCATTATATTTAGGCTAAAAAATATATGGTTTTGGATCATCATTTGTGCCAAAGTAGTCTTTGTTGTCTCTTACGAAGTCTGCCATGAGTAATAGTATTGTTGATGTTGAAGGGAAAAGCAAACATTGTGATGCATCTGTGAAATGAATGCTCTGCTGTATGCTTAAAATGAGCAAAATACATAAATATCACATTTTATTATATACATACATACATGTTTGCATATTTTCATTTTTTTCTCTCAATGTGGCCCCCTGATTTAAAATAATTGCCCAGGTCTGCAAAAGAAGGTTTGGTATATTGTTTACAACATTCTTGAGAGTTAGCACCATTGAGGCATCAGCTTAAAGGGAAACTGCATTTTTGGGGGAATTTTGCCTATTTTGCCACAATCATTATGAAAGACATGACACATGATGGATGTTATATATTTTTTTAATGCTTTCTAAATATTAAATAAATGCGATCAAAAGTCCGCTTACAATAGAGCCTATACAGTTCTTAAAAAAACATCCAAACACCTCCATCCATCCATCCATTTTCTACCGCTTATCCCTTTCGGGGTCACGGGGGTTGCTGGAGCCTATCTCAGCTACAATCGGGCGGAAGGCGGGGTAAACCCTGGACAAGTCGCCACCTCATCACAGGCCAAACACCTCCATTGAGGTTTTATATACATGATGTAAGTATATGTGTAATGTAGTAATGTAATGGGGACGTTTATAATAATATTTAATATTTACGTATTTTGATCATTTTAAGCATACGCGGTGCATTTGCTGTCATTTGGATGCCGTCTGCTGGAATGTTCATATATTCACATTTAGGTGAAGAATGTCTCATAATCCTCACGAAGAAACGGGGTGGGGGTGCCGGAGGGATACAAGTGTCTTTTCGTGTCATCCTTGCCAGTTTTGGGTCCTAAATGGCTGTCAAAGTGTACCAACTTGTCGGAATACCTACTCAGACGTCTCATGTCCAGGTGAGATGCATGATTTATGATCTGCAATAAGCTTGCAGGGAAGCGAGGAGCAGCAGACCACTCGATGATGTATACATAGGCACACCCAAAAGTGATCACGGCGCCCCTCTAAATAGTTCATCTGCGTTAGCGTTTATAATAATAATATCACTAACACTTGGTTAATATTCAAGTCACAAAATCTAAATGGAGTATTGTTGGCGCTTTTTAAATGGTTATTTATTGGATTTCATGGGTGAAATATAGGAGCTCCCATCGGCTGTGCTGTATGCAGACTTTTATTTACTTTAATTTACAAGTTAGAATGCATTAAAAAAAATCCATCCATCGTCATGTCTTTAAAAAGGATTGTAAATGATAGGCAAAATTCCAAAAAGAGTGCAGTTCCCCTTTAAGGTTGCAAACAGACTCTTTATGTGTTTTTGAAATATCCGTCCAAAAATACAGCAATCAATCCGTGCGGTAACTTTGTAGATTTTTTTTACTGTGAAGATAGTCGCCTCTTTTCAACCACCTTTATACTGTAATAAACAGGTCTTATTCTACTTTTTTTTTTTTTTACTTACAGTGATCAGATTATAAGCTTAAAAACATGCTAGCTAAATATGAAAATGTGTAGTGTGATATCTGAACACACGCACACAAGTGTGTACATGGGTTCAAGCCCTGACAAGGTGCAGGGATGGACCACGTTATTATACGTGAAGCTCTGTTGAGTGAAATTAATTGACATAATGTGAAAACTTTGTTTCATCTTTGCTTTCCTGCCATCAGGAGACGTGCGAGTGCGTGTCGACCTGTCGCGTGTGTCCAGGAGGGAGCTGGAGGACAACTTCATGCAGCTGCACGAAGATTCACTGATTCTTAAGCAGCACATCCACCAACAAGAGGACAAGATCAAGAAGTAAGACACTGACATAGACTGCTCTGTTTAGTTTGGTTCACTTTTGAACTTTCTATGTTCTCCCCATCCAATCATCTCACAGACTGGGTACCAAGCTATTGAGGCTGGTCAAGGACCGCCGTCGCATGGAGCAGCTGGCTGGCGGTGTCAGTCTGCCAGCGTCCGGGAGGCGGGATGCAGAGAAGGAGGATATTGTGAGCGATTTCCAGGAGAAGAACAGAGCACTCGAGGCAGAGAACAAGAGGCTGAAAGAGCGTTGGTTTGTGGCCAAGCAGCAGCTGCTCGGATCCCCTGGCGGAACTCGCTCGCCTCACGGGCGCGTCCTAGCACGTGTAGTCTCGACTTCCAGGAAACCGGAGGAAGCCTTGTCTCCCTTGCCGACTCCACCCAGACGTAGGGCACATGATTATTTTGTTCTCTATTGTGGTGTGATATTGATGGTTATTCAACCCTACTTGTGTTGCTATGGTGACACATTTGAACACAACTTCATTGCATGTGGACAAATGTTGACATTTCCAGAATAAGATGATTGTCACAGTCATCATTCATTTCATGCACACAGGCGCCAGGAGCTTGGCAGGAGATGACAGGCCCCCAACTGGCCATCCATCACCGTATATGCAGAGTCTGCTGGAGGAGGCCCGTGAAAAGACCCGAAATCTGTGAGCTCCAAATTTATCTCCAAGCGTCTCTCATGCCACCTGTGGACATGACACTGTGGAGTCAACTAGCTGCGATTTGTCATCTGACCCACGTTACTGTCCAGCACATGTCCTGGTGACTTTAAACGTGTCAATCAACCATTTGAAGCCTCGACTACATCCTTAAAAACACAATCAGACAGATGTTGGTCGATGTCACATGATGCCATGATGGCGACCCGCTGGGGGTAATGTCACGATGATGTTGTATTGACATAGTAATGATGTCATGTCAACAAGGTAGCAATGTCACAAAGATATAATGTCATGATGTCATGATGTCATGATAACATCATGTTGACAATGAAGGTACAATTGAATCTAGTCAGCGAGGTCACAATGATGTCATGTTGACAGGAATGTCACAATTATAACATGTTAACAAGGTGGTGATGTCACAATGATGTCAAAGACATAGTGATGATGCAATGTGACATGGTGATGATGTCAACGCCATGTTGACAATGAATTCACAATTAAATCATGTCAATGAGATGATTTCACAATCACATTATGTCAACAAGGTGGTGATGTCACAATATGTTAACAAGGTGTTGATGTCACAGTTATATCATGTTGACAGTGATGTTACAATTATATTGTGTCAAGAAGGTGGTGATGTCACAATATCATGTTGACAATGACAATTAAATCTCGTCAACGAGGGGATTTCACAATGATGTAATTTTTGACGGGGAAGTCACAGTTATATCACATTATTTAACAAGGAGTAGATGTCACAATGTGACATGGTGATGATGTAATGTCAACATGGTTGTGGTGTCATGATGTTGTCATGTTGACAGGGATGTCACAATTATATCATGTTAAAAAAGTGTGGATGTCACAATGATACAATGTGACATGGTGATGATGTAATGTCAGCAGGGTTGTGGTGTCATGATGATGTCATCTTAAAAGTGATGACATTACAATATATGTAAATAATTTACTTACCGTATTTTTCGGAGTATAAGTCGCTCCAGAGTATAAGTCGCACCGGCCGAAAATGCATAATAAAGAAGGGAAAAAAACATACATAAGTCGCACTGGAGTATAAGTCGCATTTTTGGGGGAAATATATTTGATAAAACCCAACACCAAGAATAGACATTTGAAAGGCAATTTAAAATAAATAAAGAATAGTGAACAGGCTGAATAAGTGTACGTTATATGATGCATAAATAACCAACTGAGAACGTGCCTGGTATGTTAACGTAACATATTATGGTAAGAGTCATTCAAATAACTATAACATATAGAACATGCTATACGTTTACCAAACAATCTGCCTAATCGCTAAATCCCATGAAATCTTATACGTCTAGTCTCTTACGTGAATGAGCTAAATAATATTATTTGATATTTTACGGTAATGTGTTAATCATTTCATACATATGTCGCTCCTGAGTATAAGTCGCACCCCCGGCCAAACTATTAAAAAAAACTGCGACTTATACTCCAAAAAATACGGTACTCACAATGTCAACCTACCGATGTCAATGACGACTTGCTGGTGCTCTCACAATAATGTCATTTTGCTGCGGTGATCATATGATAAGAACATATGATTTTTTTGTGTGGCAGAGAGAATGTGATTGAGTCGCAGCTGAGGCGCATTGCGCAGCTGGAAGAAGAGAAACAGGTGACGGTTCAGCAGCAAAACAAGTCGGAACTTAGGTGAAACTCAGCGTTTCTTCTACACACATGATGATGGTGGTGGTAGTGGTAAGATGCTGAGGCTTGCTGTTGTCGTTGGCAGGTCGCAGATAAACAACAATGTGACTATGATCAAACTGCAGAAGCAGCTGTCAGAAAGATCCAACGCCATCGTAGAGCTGGAGGTCCGTTTCCTGCAGCTGCAAGAGGTAAAACAGCAGGACCATCGAACTGGCAGCTCGGGGGGAGTTCTTAACCTTTTTTACCTCTGGGACTAACTGTTCCACTACAGAGGGACCAAGGGCCCACTCAAATATAAACACTGAATTAGTAATCTTACTCTTGATTTTACCCGTATTCAATAATTATATTTAACCTACTTACAGTTTAACAGGATAAACCTGGTCAAATTATATGAAATCATGTGTTAATCACAAAGCTTGTTATCAAGGCTTAGGTCAGGCTGATTACAAACTGAATATTAGCCAAATATACTGTAAAAGAAGGCACTCATAAAAATTGATGAAAACTTTATGTACATACAATTATATTGTGCTAAAACAAATATATTTAAATAATAATGAATATGTCTCTTTAATAAACAGTCAATAAAATTTAAGTGCAAATGAAAATACAGCTTTGACCACTTTAGTCACAATTTTTGTGATTTAGAAACTTCTCTATGACTTTAGTCATCAGAGACTTCTGTCATTACTGCCACAAGTGGTGGAAAAGTATATTACAATTAAGTACCACTGCGGCCCTTACGGATCACAGCTGAGAAACACATATTTTTGGTGGCCCTATAGGGGGCCCTCTCGGCCCAACAATGGGCCCCAGCCTTATGGTTAAGAAGCACTGATTATAGAGGCTCTTTACTAGCGTTTTTTGTGTAGGTTCTCAAAAACAGCGGCGTGCTTCTGTCTTGTAGAGCAGTGGTCCCCAACCACCGGGCCGTGGCCCGGTACCGGTCCGTGGATCGATTGGTACCGGGCCGCACAAGAAATAAAAAAATGTTGTTTTTTTTGTTTTGTTTTTTAAATTAAATCAACATAAAAAGCACAAGATACACTTACAATTAGTGCACCAACCCAAAAAACCTCCCTCCCCCATTTACCCTCATTCGCACAAAAGGGTTGTTTCTTTCTGTTATTAATATTTCTGGTTCCTACATTATATATCAATATAGATCAATACAGTCAGCAGGGATACAGTCTGTAAGCACACATGATTGTATTTTTTTATGACAAAAAAAAAATATGACAAATTTTCAAGCGTTGACCGGTCCGCAGTTACAAAAAGGTTGGGGACAAACTGTTGTAGAGGATCTCTAACCGCGTATTTCTTGTGTTTTAATTTGGTGAAGTAAAAGTTATAAGATATTACAGTCATATTATATACAAAATAAGAAAATAGTGATAGAAGAAGTCTGAAATTTGTCTCCCAGAACTATTTATTTGAAGAGCTCTGCTTTACAGGGACAGTATGTGTATTTTTGAGGTCGTGAGATGTGTCTTTTGGAAAATGATAGACGGTGATATGATTGACGTGACATTACTTCTTTTTTTTAACATTTGTTTATTAAATTATTTTGACACACAGTTAACAGAAATACAATACAATACAAATCAAATGTTCTTTTTTTTCCCCCCTCCATCCGAAAAAAAAATATCAGTCAAATAAGTACAGGCAAATATTAATATAAAGCTACGGACAACTGTACGTCCGAATGGCCCCAACATGGTGCACCAATACACAATAGCAAACAAAAGGCTCATCAGTTATCCACAATTCAACCACATCTCAATCGGGGCCAAACTAGAGATCAGTCTCCTTTACATCTTTTAGGAAAGCACCCCATACTCCTTGAAATTTTACAGAAATGTCAGCCTAGTTTTCTCCAATTAAAGGAAATACAGAATATCTCTGATCCAGCGGGTGTGGTAGGGAGGCGCTGCAGTCTTTCAGTTAAGCACAATTAGTTTTGTAGCTAACAAAATAGTGAATTCCCCCAGATTCTTTTTGGATTTGCTGAGAGAAGATGACAGAGAGCCTACCCCGAATTGTCCACTTAGAGGATTCAGTTCAATCCTTTCGCCAATTACCAAAGACAAAGTATCAAACACTTCTGTCCAATATCTGCACAGGGATGGGCAGAGCTAAAACATATGATATTACTTTTTGTCAAGCAGAAGAAGAGCCCTTCTTGTCACTGATGTGGACTATGTTTTGCAGAGTCAGTGCACGCAGAAGGCGTGCTACGAGGCCGCCACGGCCAAGGTAGCCGAGCTGTCGTCTCAGCTCAAGGACGAGCGTCTGATGTGCGTGGAGCTGAGGACGCAGCTGCAGAGCTCGCAGGTGTCGCAAGCCAAGTTGCAGCAGGTACGTGAGCTTTTTGGCGTCCCTTTGGCTCTGCCGCCACAGCCGCTGATCCCTCTTCTCGCAATCAGTTAGAGGAGCGACTCAGCGAGACGGAGCAAGAGAATGCGCTGCTAAAGGAGCAAAACGAGAAGCTGCTCAACAGGTGAGGTGTTTTGACGCAGGTTCCTCCCACCTAGCCAGAGCAAGCAATGACAAGGTCATGTGTCTTGCTGCAGCATGTTTGACGTGTCTCAGCAGCAGAAGTCGAGCATTCAAGAGCAGCAACTCAAGCAGCAAATTACGCAGCTGGAAACAGCGCTGCAGGCCGACCTTCAAGACAAGAACCAAATCTTGGACAAGGTCAAGGCTGAGAGGGGTTTGTGACTTCTGTTCTTGAAATTGACATGCTGTGCACCCTTGAAAAAGACAAATAATGTTGATTTTAATTTGGTTTAGACACCAGCGAGAAGCTGACAGAAGAAAACCATAAGCTTCTTGTTCAGCTTGCAGACCAGAAGCAACAGTTGAATGAGCTTCAACGTCGTGTAGAAGTCTACAGCAGAGTGAGAAGGCCCTGCCCACCTTGTGTTGCCATGTTGCGGTAATAGCTTGTGTAACACGCATGTTAACTTGTATTGTAGACCAATGAGTACGATGCAGCGGAACTAACAGAGGCGCTGCTGCTCAACAAGGTGAGGTGTTGCCATGGCGAAATGATATCCATGCAGAAAAGGGTGCCATTCCCCATTCTCATTCTCACCGCCGCCCCCCACAGGAACGTAAATCTCAATGTGACGTTGAGTTGAGCTTAATCCAGGAAGGGCAGGGGGGTCAGAGCAGTGGCAACATCAGAGAGCCTCAAGATGCTCACGTTGAAACCATCCAGGAGCTGGAAAAGGTCAGACAGCTGCTGACCATGGAGAGCCGGATCAGTTGTGACCTCAAGGTACCAACAGATCATTCTAGAAGATTCTGTTTTGGTTTCGGCTGGCTAGCTGACGAGACACATTTGAGCTAGAGCTAAGTGTGACATTTGCAGGCAGAACTAGACACTGTCCAGAAGAAGATGGAGCGTGATAAAAGCACGTACACGCAGCAGCTGGAACGTCAGATGCAGATGGTTACCGCCAAGGAAGTCCAGCTCCACAAACTGCAAGGTACTCGTCTTCATCAATGTCCCCTGTGGTTAATGTGGCAACACCAGACAATGTCATGGAGCGTTAAGTTCCTGTGTCTTTCTGTGACAGCTCAACTGCAAAATGTTGCCTACGGCGTCAAGAGCGCGGTCTTCAAGGCTGACACCCCAGACGAGAATGAAACGCTCCATCTGGAAGACGGAGAGAACCTTCTGGAACTTCAAATAGTCGGCGTCACTCTGTCGCCAGACGCCTTGGTGGCTCTGGGTGACCCTGCCCCCTCCACCTTCTGCACCTACGCCTTCTACCTTTTTGACCTGCATGCCACTCCGGTGGTGGCGGGTCCAACGCCCAAATATGGCTTTACGTCAAAGTACGTGGTGAGCGTGGACGACACCCTCCTTGACTACCTCCACAGACACTCTGTGAGTGTGGAGCTGTACCAGGCCCTCGGACTCAAGTGGAAGACCGTGGCCAGTACGCAGCTTCGCCTGCATCGCCTACTTCTGCAGGACGGGACAGTGTCTGGGAGCCTTCCGCTGGTTGGTGAGTACTTTCTTTGTCATGCGGTGACTGTTGTTCAGATATTCCCTTTTTTAAAGGCGGAGTTGTTCTCTTGTTCTAATGGCTTGTCTGAATAAAGCGAGTTTACTAAAATTGAATATTAACAATTTATTCTACACTTGGAGTAAATACAAACGGTAACAATGCCAGTGGCGGAGAGAAAACCGTGCACTACAAGGTCTGGCGCGCTCTCTCTCTCTCTCTCTCTCTCTCTCTCTCTCTCTCTCTCTCTCTCTCTCTCTCTCTCTCTCTCTCGATTATCCCTCTGTTCACTTGCTTTTGTCCTTCTTGCTGCCCCTGGAGTTGTTTGGTCATTGTCCATCGCAACTTAAGCGTGTGTTTTGGGAACACACACACCCACGTCCACTCTTGCTATGTCTCGTTCCTGGCACCTCTTCTCGCCATCGAAACCAAATATGTATTTGCAAAGATAAAAACACAGGGGGTAATCATTGTGTTAAGTTTTTCAACAAAACAAAGTAAATAGAGAGAAGACTCATTATATGTTCTATTGCTTCAAGTTGGAAAATATTCTCTGAACACTTTCTTTCAATCAAGTGGGACATCATCGTCATATTTTGTCATCTTTAGGAAGTTCCGGTGAAAAGGGCTCATTCGGATCGCTGGACTACTGGATCAAGCTGAGGGTTCCCATCACAGAAACTGGACGTCTGTACAAAGAGAGGCTGTCGGCTGGAAGCCATGATGCACAGGTACCTGCCAAGAGGTCCATTTCAGCCATATTTATTTTATTTTGTTTTTACATTGTAGACATTTTCCATATTCAGACCAGTTTGGAGCCACAAAAGACATCTGAGGTTCCACCAGGCGCAAGTGGTTGGAATGAACTGGATATCAGCGTGCGCAGTTGCAGAAATCTCCTGTCCCAATCGTCACTGCAGCCCAGTCCATACGTGGTCTACAAGTTCTTCCACTTTCCAGACTACCCCACTGCCACCGTGCATGACTGCTATGAACCTCACTTCAGCGATATCAAGTCTTACTCTGTTCCGATGGATGCTAGCCTGGACCAGTACCTGAGGTCGGAGGTTCTTCACTTCTATGTATTTGACTACAAGGAGGAACGCATGGACGTCTATCTAGGCAAAGCTGCTCTTCCTTTGGAGTTGCTGGTCCAGGACAAGGAGATTTCAGGTGAGTCCTCATTTGTCCCCAGTTTCCTTTTGCAGCGTCTTCTGAAGGCTTTCCTGGTTTTGTTGTTAGGTGAATTTGACCTCTATGACTCCAATGGACGCCACACCGGCCACATTGACGTTGCACTCAAGTGGAAGTTCTCCTACCAAGTCCTCCCAGTGGAAAATCTAGAGGAAGTAGGAGGCAACATGAAGGAAACTAAGGAAAACCAAGACCACTTTACGTCCTCTCACTCTCATTCTGACACAACTGCCTCAAAGGTCAGCACAAGAGATCACTGTCAGACTTGTTTGAGTGCAAATGCAGTACTTCCTAATTAATGAGGCGGGGATAAACAGATATTTATATGTGGAATGCTGGTGCCAGCAACTCATAGTGGTTTGTACATATGAAATGCGTATGATCAGGTTGTTAATAGTACAGTGGAACCTCAATTTACGAACTTAATTGGTTCTTGAACAGGGATTGAACATCGAAAAGAGTGTGTAGTAAAGCAAAATTCTCCGTTCGAGATGTATACTTTAGTTCAGGTTTGTTTGCTTTGAACACAATATAAAGTGCTATACTATACTTCTACATGTAAAGCGACTTTGGGTACTTAGAAAAGCGCTATGTAAATCCCAGGTATTATTAAATCCCAGGTATTATACAGTACTATGTATCAAACAAACACAACAAGGGGGTAATGGATCAACTTTGTCTTTATTAACAAGCTATAACAACAACAACAACAAGCTTAACTATCGTCTGTATGCGATGCCTGGCTAACACGCACACAAACACAGAATTTTCTTTGGTGCCCTTACAAAACATCAGGAATCACAAAAAACCTTAACAATAAATATTGCCACATTTACAAAAACAAAAAAATAAATACAAATACTTACATTAACATCAGCAAAGGAGTAACTGACAAGAAAGGAGCTGACAGAGAGAGGGCGGGCGGTGGGGTAATAGTGCTGTGTATGTGCTCTTAGAAGAGGCGCTGCTGAACAAGATTGTGATAGAAGTCTGTTTTGGCAGATTTTTCCAGAAAAGTTTGTTTTCATCAAAATTAAAACTTGCTGTTTTAATTCCTCCGTACCTGCAAGCGACATTAATGTAGTACTCGCAAATAGTCCTTTTTTAAACATTTTTTTTTACTCAACAGCCAGTCCCTTCTTCTTTCCACACTGGTCAGTTGTCTTTTTGGGACTCGTATTGAGTTAGCAAAATAGACAAAACGTGTCAAAAGGGTAAGAAAAAGCACAAAAGGCACACATGCTGAAGCGCTGAGAAGTGACAAGGAGTGTCCTTTATTGTGCAGCAGGTGACGTGGGGTCCTCTACCTCCCCAAAAATGCTGCGCCATGCTTTTGCCTGCAGGCGGGACTAAAAACGAATGACGAAATGAAACATTCGTACACAAAGATGGAGGTTCCACTGTATTTGAATTGATGGGCGGCATGAAAATATTTTTGTCTGCTTGGGCGTAGCAATGCAGAAAATAATTGAGAACCACCGCCCTAAAGTCTTCTTTCCTCCCTTTAGGAAGCTACACTGAAGTCCACCAAGAAGATGCCAGGCAAACAGGAACAGGCTGCCAGAAGAGTGACCTTTCTAGAAGACATGCCTCTTGTCCAGCAGGTGGTGTTCTCCTAAAAAAGACACAAAGATGATATACATCTCGTGTGTGGGCTTGTCTCGTGAAGTTACAATGAGTCATTAATCATAGGCATCGTCCAAGATGGGTCTCAGCCCAGCTGAGGAAGGAGAAGATGAGGATGAAGCTTCTGTGCTCTCTGAGGGTCAGCTGCTCCCTCCGAGCTCCCAGTGCACCTCGGAGCTTTCGGACACCAACCGAGACGTTCTTCCCGGTGAGCCTGCTTACATGCTGCAACAAACTGGCAGTCCTTAACCACGCTCCAGTCTTGTTTTAGAGATGGACCGATATGGTTTTCTCAGGGCCGATACCGATTATTACCGGTACTAGTCAAGGAGAGCAAAAAAACGATATTAAGAGCCAATATTAATTTGCAGTAAAACATGAATAGTATACATCAGTAACAGCTTGATAAGGCATTTAGTTGTTTTTTTTTTTAAACATTTTTTTGGGGTAATGTTGGACTAGTAGCGACATAATGTTTTATGCAGCACTTATGTGGTTAATTTAGCAGCAAAAAGCATCAGGGAATTTCACAAACACCTTAATTACGTGTGTCTAAGAGGAGCATCGACATTTGCATTTCAAAATATGGGAAATCTCCTGTGAAAATTGGTAAAAATATGGGATTTCTCTACATCA
>NC_084576.2:15210000-15222500 GCF_033978685.3 Nerophis lumbriciformis
ATGGGAGCTTGTTCCACTGTTTCACAGTCTTTGAAGAGAAAGCAGATTGGGCCAAGGCTGTCTTACATTTTGGGATACTACCCTTCCCTCTCGTAGTACCTCTGGTTACTCTTGCGGCCGTATCTGAGGTCTGATGGACACAATCTTTGAGTGGAGATGGAGCCAAGTTGTGAACAATTTTGAATATATGAGATACATTTAAAATGGTCAAAAATAAGCATATTGTATTTGTTTAGAATAATGCAGTAATTATATTTTGGCCTTTTTTTCTCCAGAATTTTCAGGGCGTGTTTGCATATGGATTCTAATGGTTTAATGGTTGTTTAGTTTGCTTGAGACCAGCTGGTAATACAACCAGAGAAGTGTGACTTAATCATTGCACTTTACTAGGTTTCAGCTGCCTCGACGGAGAGCGAATTTCGTATACAGTTGAAGGTGGCTAGATTATACTTAAGTGTATTTGTCATGTTTTTTGATTATTTTTTTTCAATCGAAGGAGGGTTTTTTTCAATCGAAGTATGAGTCCTAGGTATTTGTACTATGTAACAGTTTGTATAGGTTTCTGGTTGTTGGTGAAATACATAACTGCACTCTTTACAATGTTCAGGGTAAGGCAAGAATCAATATAGCAATTTAGCTATACTGTCAATGGCTATGTAAGTTTGGCTGCAGCTTCTGCCATGTTCTTTCAATTAGTGTATTTGATGGTATCATCAACGAACATTTGTATTTTGACATTGTTATACATTGTAGGCAGATTATTGATGTATACAGTAAAATGAACTGGACCCAGATTAGAACATTGAGGAAGTCATGTAGTGCATGGTACTTAGGTGGAGCTGGCTTGCTTGATCCTCGGTGTTTGACTGCGATCAGTTAAGTATGAACTGACCCAGTTTAAGGTGTCAGAGGATACATTCATTTTGGCCAATTTGTAATAAAGTGTCATGGTGGACTATGTCGAATGCTTTACGGAGATCAAGAAAAATGGCTGCTACAACCCCCCCTTTATCAAGTGACTGTTTAATGTTTTCGATTAGATGGCAGCATTCTGTACCTGTGATCCACAAGTTGCTTAGCAACAACCTTTTCTATTGCTTTGGTTTGAACTGGGAGGATGCTGATTGTTCTGTAGTTACACCTACTCAGTGGCCTAGTGGTTAGAGTGTCCGCCCTGAGATCGGTAGGTTGTGAGTTCAAACCCCGGCCGAGTCATACCAAAGACTATAAAAAATGGGACCCATTACCTCCCTGCTTGGCACTCAGCATCAAGGGTTGGAATTGGGGGTTAAATCACCAAACATGATTCCCGGGCGCGGCACCGCTGCTGCCCACTGCTCCCCTCACCTCCCAGGGGGTGAACAAGGGGATGGGTCAAATGCAGAGGACGAATTTCACCACACCTAGTGTGGGTGACAATCATTGGTACTTTAACTTTAACTTTAGTTGTAAATTGTGGTTGTATCTTTGGATATAATGATTGGAATTATTATTGCCTGTGTTTGGGAAATTCCTCTGCTGGATTGAAGAAGTTTTGTTAATGGTGTGGTAAGAGTTTTTGATGGTGACTGTGAGAAGCCCCTAAATATTTTTACTTTTGGAAGTTCACAATCCAGGGAGTATTTTTGTTATCCCCGCTTCAACAACAGGTTCCAGGTTCAACTCTGGGTCATTTGATGTTTTTTTTCGTAGGTGTGTACTGGGGTGAGGCTGTGACCTAGTTCATGTAGAGAGTTTATACATCCATCCATCCATTTTCTACCGCTTATTCCCTTTGGGGTCGCGGGGGGCGCTGGAGCCTATCTCAGCTACAATCGGGCGGAAGGCTGGGTACACCCTGGACAAGTCGCCACCTCATCACAGGGCCAACACAGATAGACAGACAACATTCACACTCACATTCATATACAGTGCTTGTTTAATTTATTTGCTATTTCTGTACTGTTTGTACACAGTATTCCCTCGTGTTGGATTTGCTCTATTTAATTTTTCTGGTGGTCCCTAACAATTAGTTTATTGATCGCTTGCCACATAATTTAGTGGTTTCCTCTGGCTTGTTTAATGATATTCAGGAAGAAGTTTGCTTTGGCTTTGCGAAGTTCTGATTAATTCCTTAGACTTGTGAGTATTAGGCGGTCAATGTTCAAGTGAGATTTGAGGTATTTGTTTAAGGCAGAGTCTCTATTTTCATTAAACCAGGGGAGATTTGACTTTTTGTTGAACTTGCTACGTGCCAATTGTACATACTTTGATATAGCGTGGTTGAGCTTTTATTACCCCTTCAGCTGTATGCTCACAGTCTGTGCTAAGAATCATATTGTCCCAGGTGATTTGTTTCAACTCATTTCATCATTGTTTTATGGTAATGTTATAAAAACTGAGCTACCAGGTTATTTCGACCGTAAACTCTATCGTTGTTGTTTTTACAGCATATTACTGTAAATGGGAAAATAGTAAGTGGTAACTGAGCTGAAATAAAACCATGGTGCCGTTGTTCCATTTGCAGTAATATGCTGTAAAAACAATAACCGTAGATTTTAAGGTAAAAAAAAAAGGCAACTCAGTTGCCAGAATTTTACCGTAAAAAACAGTGGTACTATTTTCCCATTTACAATAATATGCTGCCAAAACTTTTACCAAATCTGTTGTCTTTTTTATAGCATACAATTTGATTGACAACTTGCTGTGAAATCATAGGTCAAGCAGATATTTAAGTTGTTTTTTTTTAACAAAAAAAACATGTTTGGAATGATAATATAATATTTGTTGCTCTGTTACATAATATTAATGTTTAAAAGATTTGCAACTGAATGCATTTTTTCTGTAAAAAGTGAGAAAAATTAAGTACATTATTGACGCATATTATTTCCAGGCTTTTGCGGGCATTAATGAATGATTTGGCGGGCCTTGAGTTTGACACCTGTGGCTTAGTCCATTCATTGTAAGTATAATTAAAAACACTACATAAATGTATTTTGTGCGTGTTGCAGTTATGGAGGATGGAGGCGAGCTGGTGGGCTCTCTGAGCGTGTCTTTTGAGGGCCTGGAGATACTGCACGCCATCATGGAGGAGCCGGACGCCGAGCAAAGTGTCATCTCCTCGCTGTTACGGTGACATCGTCGTCGAGCCAATGAAAGTCCTGACTGACATTGGTCGTATGATAGGCAAGGACATAATTTCACCTGAGGTGTGGCTATGGTCAACTGTCAGACTGCTAGTAAAGAATGTAGTCTGTGTGACTGAAGGTAGTTAGGGTAGGGAAGGAGTGCTATAGTTCCTCCCCCGAGGTACAAAACTCCCTGCACTGTTGTGCGGTCATGTGATACATCACACACTTTGTTAATAGGGTTAAAATGTTTTTTAAAAATCAGCTGCCAACAAACAGCTCCAGTGTGACTTGGCCTTGGTGCTGATTTTGGTCTCATGACCCATGGGACCAAGTCGGTGAAGTTTTTTTTTACAAATAAATATTTTCTAAGTGAAAATGAAATCACATGTACGACTATGGAACCTGTGTTGGGAGGGGCCGGGTAAGTGATGGAGGGAGGGAGGGTGCTTGTCACCTCCAGCTGACGATGAAGACGGTCCGTGGCAGCTGAGGACGAAGACTTACGACAGCAGCAGGTAAAACCGCTTATAGTTTCTATTTTCGTTATTAACATGTTGTTAATAAGATCTGTTTTATTCTCACGTGGTCCAGGCTTACCTGTTCAAGAGTGACGTGGTCAAGACTTGTGTTTTCCAGAATGGGGTGATCCATTCCAAATTGATGTCCTCTAGACGGACATGGTCAAGAGTAGACTCACGTCTTCTAGACTGACCAGGTCTAGACTTTTGTCCTATAGACTGATTTTGTCCAGACCGGTCTTCTAGTCTCACCTGGTTCAGACTTACCTGTTCTTGGCTGACATGATCCAGGCTTGTGTTTCTCGACTGGCATGGTCCAGAGTCATGTCTTAACACTGACCTGGTCCATAGATGGTTTCAGTTAACATCTTTATTCTGTCACTAAATACATATTTTATCCAATCTGTAAGGAGAATCAACTACCAATTGCCATGTTATTGATCATGTTAAGCATTTTAATCTAACTATAATATCTAAGTCTACAGTTTAAGGGAAATCAAAAGCAGCAAAATATACATTTGGCATAGACACAATCTTTCTTTAAAAAAAACAGACAAAAATCTAAGCACACTTATTACAGTATCAAATCATTGCAAGAAAGTATATTAAATTTTGAGTTGTCATCCCATTTTTCAAATTTAGTAGTTCCACCTCATTGACCATATGACACTAGCCCACTTTCTTTTAGCCCGATGTAATGTGTTATTTAGAAAATATATGTTCTTGAAAAAATGTCAATTTGATGTTGACGCTGGTGTTGTTGTTCGGGCAGTGTTTATCAATTCAACAAAAGCGTTCAACACCATAAATCTTTATTAACAAAGCTGTCCAATTTTAATCTGTTGAGGTAATTGTTGAACTGGCTGGAATCATATTCGGTGTTGAGAAATAAATGTGTTTGTGTAAAAAATGTGAAATCACCTGCGTCTTCACCAGATATACCTGGACGATGCTGTTCTGTAGGTCGAGGCATGCTAAAAACAAGCAGAACGCCGCTATCTGGCTGCAATGCTCCCATTCGCACCTTCGTGTTGTCAAGTCAATGTGCATGTTTTTCTGAAAAAAAGCCAATCATTTATATTGATCCAGATGTATCTGTGCTTGGAACAAGACCTAAAGTAGTCCAATATTTTAAGTATTTGGGAGTTTAAAGTCCTCAAAGCAGCAGGTTAAAAATTATTCAAATAAAATTTAACACATTCAATTTTGGATCTATTAAAAATAATTAAAACAACAGTGATTTGTACTTTTATTCAATTATTTTGCCCTTTTTAAATGACTGTATTGAAAGCTGCAGATACTTGACAAATAAATTAACCTTTAAAATAGTGGAAGTTACTCAAAAAAACAAAAGTACTAGATCAGTGAATTCTCAAACTGTGGTACTAATTGTCACGACTGGGACTATGGCGTGGTTTGTTCTCCCGAGTTGCAAGTGATTTGGACCAGACATGGCGTGAAGGTGAATACATGATTTATTTTAACACTATATATCAAAAAGGAACAAACGAAAAGCGCGCGGAGGTACAAAACTAGGCTATTGAAAACAAAACTTGCACATAGGCAGAAACTGTGAACAATCAAACAAAAACACTAACTGTGGCATTAATAAAAAAACTAAAAAAAACTTACTTGGCATGGACTATGAAGTGCGCAGAGGTAAGAGTGTGACAGGGGTATGAATCCGGGATGTCGCCAGGAAGACAAACTGAAAACAATGAACTTAAATACTACAGACATGATTAACGAAAACAGGTGCGTGACTCAAAACGTGAAACAGGTGCGTGACGTGACAGGTGAAAACTAATGGTTGCTATGGTGACAAAAAAGAGTGCACAATGAGTCCAAACGTGGAACAGGTGAAACTAATGGGTAACCATGGAAACAAAACAAGGGAGTGAAAAGCCAGAAACTAAAGAGTCCAATAACTAAACAAAACAAAACATGACTAATACAAAACATGGTCACACAGACATGACACTAATGGTACAAAGGCTCCACCTAGTAGTATACCAAAGAATCAATTGATTAAAGTACAGTGTTTTATTTTCCTATATTCAAACACTGTGTTACTGTTCAATATGTGTGTAATATTACAGTGGCCAAAAATTCTAATTATACTTGTTAAATAAAACATCTTCCTTGTTTTTAATACATTCTTACGCCTACTACACTACTGTATTTTAGTGATGAGTGGTACTTCAAGAGCTAAGTTACTTCTGAGTTGGTACTTGGTGAAAAAACTTTGAGAACCACTGTACTAGATAGAAGGTGCACCATGTAACACGTTGGATAGAGAAATACAGTAAACTACTCAACTGGGAAACTTGAAATATGCTGTTTAATTTCTTGTATACAAATGCTCAATGGCCTATATCACCGTACCGCTTCCTGTCGAAAACTTTGTAAAAAAGAAATTAGATGACTAAATCCAATGTTCCCCGGGCCCAGAGGGATTTGGTGCCGTTTAGAAAAAGTGGGCAAGTCTCATTTTACACAAACATGGCGACTTGTCCAGATTGTACAGCTGGGATAGGCTCCAGCCCCCTTGAAACCCAGAGAGGGACAAGCAAATAGACGGGTGGGAAAGGTCATTGTGTAGAAGTGGAACTACCTTTCGCTGCGCTGCAAGCCTTTTAAGGTATGTCTCTCCCAGCTTTGCCAATCTAGTGACTGAAATGTGGTTCATACACTAAATTGAATCATATCAAATCGTTCATACACAGTTCGCTCCTCCTGATCCAAAGCCATCTAGGGCTCTCTCTTCTGCCTCCATGGTGGCCTGGATGGCCTTCCTTTTCCCAGCACCTGTGATGCCAAGTAGTGTGAACACCTTGCACAGTGAGCGGCCAGCAAAGCCTCTACACCCCACTTCAATGGGCTCACAGCGTGCCCTCCAGTCTCCTCTTCGGCATTGTTCGACTCGCTCCTGGTACTTTGATATATATATATGTATATATATATATATATATATATATATATATATATATATATATATATATATATATATATATATATATATATATATATATATATATATATATATATATATATATATGTGTATATATATGTATATATATATATATATATATATATATATATATATATATATATATATATATATATATATATATATGTATGTATATATGTATGTATGTATGTATGTATGTACAGTCGTGGTCAAAAGTTTATATACACTTGTGAAGGACATAATGTCATGGCTGTCTTGAGTTTCCGATAACTTCTATAACTTACTTTTTTGTGATAGAGTAATTGGAGCACATACTTGATTGTCACAAAAAACATACATGAAGTTTGGTTCTTTTATGAATTGATAATGGGTTTACTGAAAATGTGACCAAATCTGCTGGGTCAAAAGTATACATACAGCAATGTTAACATTTGGTTACATGTCCCTTGGCAAGTTTCACTGCAATAAGGCGCTTTTGGTAGCCATCCAAAAACTTCTGGCAAGCTTCTGGTTGAATGTTTGACCACTCCTCTTGACAAAATTGGTGCAGTTCAGCTAAGTTTGTTGGTTTTCTGACATGGACTTGTTTCTTCAGCATTAGCCACATTTTCTCAATGGGGTTTAAGTCAGGACTTTGGGAAGGCCATTCTAAAACCTTAATTGTAGCCTGATTTAGTAATTCCTTTACCACTTTTGACGTGTGTTTGGGGTCATTGTTCTGTTGGAACACCCAACTGCACCCAAGACACAACCCCCGGGCTGATGATTTTAGGTTGTCCTAAAGAATTTGGAGGTAATCCTCCTTTTTAATTGTCCCATTTACTCTCTGTAAAGCACCAGTTCCATTGGCAGCAAAAGAGGCCCAAAGCTTAATACTACCACCACCATGCTTGACGGTAGGCATGGTGTTCCTGGGATTAAAGGCCTCACCTTTTCTCCTTCAAACATATGGCTGGGTATTGTGGCCAAACAGCTACATTTTTGTTTCATCTGACCACAGAACTTTCCTCCAGAAGGTCTTATCTTTGTGCATGTGATCAGCAGCAAACTTTAGACAAGCCTTAAGGTGTAGCTTCTGGAGCAAGGGTTTCCTTCTTGCATGGTAGCCTCTCAGTCCATAGCGATGCAAAACAGGCTTGACTGTGGACACTGACACCTGTGTTCCAGCAGCTTCCAATTCATTGCAGACCTGCTTTTTGGTGCTTCTCGGTTGACTCTTAATCATCCTGACCAATTTTCTCTCAACAGCAGGTGATAGCTTGCGTTTTCTTCCTGATTGTGGCAGTGACAAAACTGTGCCATGCACGTTATACTTACGAACAATTGTCTGCACAGTTGCTCTCGAGACCTTAAGCTGCTTTTAAATGGCTCCAAGTGACTTTCCTGACTTGTTCAAGTCAATGATTCGTTAAAGGCCTCACATTTTCTCCTCCAAACATATTGCTGGGTAGTGTGGCCAAACAGCTCAATTTTTGTTTCATCTGACCACAGAACTTTACTCCAGAAGGTCTTATCTTTGTCCATGTGATTTTAGATGAAACAAACATTTAGCTGTTTGGCCACAATACCCAGCAATATGTTTGGAGGAGAAAAGGTGAGGCCTTTAATCCCAGGAAGACCACCCCTACCGTCAGGCATGGTGGTGGTAGTATTATGCTCTGGGCCTGTTTTGCTGCCATTGGAACTGGTGCTTTAAATGGGACAATGAAAAGGAGGATTACCTCCAAATTCTTCAGGACAACCTAAAATCATCAGCCAGGAGGTTGGGTCCTGGGCGCAGTTGGGTGTTCCAACAGAACAATGACCCCAAACACACGTCAAAAGTGGTAAATGAATGGCAAAATCCGGCTAAAATTAAGGTTTTAGAATGGCCTTCCCAAAGTCCTAACTTAAACGTGTGGACAATGCTGAAGAAACAGGTCCATGTCAGAAAACCAACAAATTTAGCTGAACTGCACCAATTTTGTCAAGTGGAGTGGTCAAAAATTCAACCAGAAGCCTGCTAGAAGCTTGTGGATGGCTACCAAAAGCGCCTTATTGCAGTGAAACTTGCCAAGGGACATGTAACCAAATATTAACATTGCTGTATGTATACTTTTGACCCAGCAGATTTGGTCACATTTTCAGTAAACCCATAATAAATTCATAAAAGAACCAAACTTCATGAATGTTTTTTGTGACAATCAATCACTCTATCACAAAAAAATTTAAGTTGTAGAAATTATTGGAAACTCAAGACAGCCATGACTTTATGTTCTTTACAAGTGTAAGTAAACCTTTGATCACGACTGTATGTATATATATATATATATATATATATATATATATATATATATATATATATATATACAGAGGTGGGTAGAGTAGCCAGAAATTGTACTCAAATAAGAGTACTGTTACTTTAGAGATTTATTACTCAAGTAAAAGTAAGGAGTAGTCACCCAAATATTTACTTGAGTAAAAGTAAAAAGTATGTTGTGAAAAAACTACTCAAGTACTGAGTAACTGATGAGTAACATACACACACATATCATATATATACATATATACACACAAACATATATATATATATATATATATATATATATATATATAAACACACACACACACATATATATATATATATATATATATATATATATATATATACACACACACACATATATATATATCTATATATCTATATATATATATATATATATATATGTATATATATATATATACACAGGCACGTGCACACATAGGGCCCTATGGGTGCTTGAGCCCCTGCCCTTTTTTGCCTCGTCTTAAAAAGTGCCCTCTGCCTGTGTGTGTGTTTTTTTTTTCCTTCTTTAAACAACATTAATAAATTCCTGTCAGGGATGTAAAAAAACTAAACAAAAAAAAACAGCGGTACAAAAACTCCACGTTTTCTTGTAATACCGGGTTGTTTGAGCCTGCCGCTTCCGCCAGAGAGAGAGAGAGAGAGAGGGCGAGTGAGTGAGTAAGTGAGAGGAGAGAGAGCCAAGTTACTGCGCCTCTGAGGAAACGTGACAGTGGAGCAACTTGAACCTGTGATCATGGTCTAGTCGCCGTCCACTTATTCAGCATCTATTATGGGTAATACTTCAGAAAAACGCTGTATTATTCTATTATTAAATGTGTCAGCTTCTGTTTTTGCTGGACGTCGGAGCACGGCGCATCAATTGAGCACGGCACATAATTTCCGCACAGAGCTGAGCAGTTCGTGCGGGACAGGAAGTAGTGTACAAAATACAAAATAAAACACCGGGTTAATTTTCTAAATAAAATGCACTGTGTTTACGGCGGATCACATTTCTCTCACAGTAGAGGTTTAGATATAAAGTTTATTGTGACTTTGCTATTACTGTGTGGGTTAACAAAATAATAATAATAATAATGATAATAATAACAATAATAATAAGAAGAATAATGATAATGATAATAATAATAATAATAATAATAATAATAATTATTATTATTATTATTAATAATAATAATTTCAGCATTCTGGGGATATAAGATGTAGGTTATCTGTTAGGAATATTACCATCTGTATTTAAACTTGATTCATGTTGATTATGCCTGCAGCACAATGCCAAAAAAAGAAAGGATACAGAAAAGGAAGGAGAAGGAGCGCCAGGAAGCAGCTAAGGGTAGCAGACCTCTTAATGCATGGCTAAAACCAAGTACTAGCACCAGAATTCAAGAAAGACCACAGACCTCAGAAAGTGTCACACCTGAGAGAGAGGCAGATACCTTAGAACAGGGGTGCTCATTACGTCGATCGCGATCTACCGGTCGATTTCGGAGGGTGTCAGTCGATCACCAGCCAGGCATTAAAAAAATAGTCCTAAAAATGAGCGATCATAAATCTTCACTATGACGTCACTTTCGTCACTTGATTGACATTCACGGCACCCGAGGGTCTTCTGAGATGACGCTGGCTGCTGCCAGCTCATTAAAATTACAGACTGGAAGGCGAGAAACACTTTATTTCAACAGACTCTGGCGCCGTACCTGTCGTCAAAACTCCAAAGACCGACTGCACAGTTGCACAATAAAAGCTCTGCTTCATCCTGCCTGCGCTACCAAAATAAGAGTCTCAGAAAGCTGGCGTGCACAAGCTAGCAAGCTACGGAGTTAGCCGCCAATGTATTTCTTGTAAAGTGTATACAAAGGAGTACGGAAGCTGGACAAATAAGATGCCAAAAACCAACCACTTTCATGTGGTATTGGACAGAAAGGAGGACTTTTTTTCTCCTCCATTTGAAAATGCGGACGTTATCATCACCACTGTCTGATTCCAATCAATGCAAGTCATCAGAATCAGGTAATACACCAACTTATATTCTTGTCTTCATGAAAGAAAGGAATCTATATGTGTTAAACATGCTTGTATTATCTTTAACCACCTTTAAGTTGTTAACAATATTAACTATATGTGTTAAACATGCTTGTATTATCTTTAACCACCTTTAAGTTGTTAACAATATTAACTATATGTGTTAAACATGCTTGTTTTATCTTTAAACACCTTTAACTTGTTAACAATATTAACTATTTGTGTTAAACATGCTTGTATTATTTTTAACCACCTTTAACTTGTTAACAATATTAACTATATGTGTTAAACATGCTTGCATTATCTTTAAACACCTTTAACTTGTTAACAATATTAACTATATGTATTAAACATACTTGTATTATCATTAAACACCTTTAATGTATTAACAATATTAACTATATGTGTTAAACATGCTTGCATTATCATTAAACACCTTTAACTTGTTAACAAAAACATATTTCATAAATAAGTAAATATAAATTATATATATGAATGAGGTAGATCCCCACGACTTGATCAATTGAAAAGTAGCTCGCCTGCAGAAAAAGTGTGAGCACCCCTGCCTTAGAAGCAACACTCGAGAGAGAGGAGGAGGAGAGTGTAGAAGCAACACCTGAGAGAAAAGAGGCTTTAGATGCAACTCCTGACACAGAGGAAGCCATAGAAATCCCGGTAAATGTTGGAGAGGAAGAATCCACAAGAAGGGAGGCAGATGATACTACTGCAGAGGAAGCCATAGATGAGGGGGGAGTTGAAGGAGCTACACTCAGAGGCCTATGCACAGAAGAGAGGCTGTCTGACCTCCTTCTCCTCTCCATTGAAAAAGACGTAGTCATAAATCACAATAATGTGATCAACATCTACAGGGACATGGCCCCCAGAAGGTTGCTGCTTTAAGGCCCCCAGAAGGTTTGGCTACTGATTGTGCACTGATTTCACAGCATTTCATGGAAGCCCTGAATTTACATTGAGGAGCATATTTGGGTATGGGTGGCCTCCATCCTACAGACCTCTACTGGCCCCTGGTCCATATTTTTGGCTCTGTATTGCGTTTCAGTTTAGTCTGAGTATTAAGTGAGAAAGCCCATAAGTTACAACTTGATGGTGTTTTCATCAAGTTAAGGGAAGAAGGACAGATTTTCACATTGAAGTTTTTTCCATTTGGGTATTTATTTTTGTATTTTTTTCAAAGTTCATGTTGCACTGTTCAATGTTCAATATTAAAGTGCTTATATTTAACAATAAATAGCCTAATAATAAACCAGTGTTTTGTTGCTTTTCATGTCTTCCAAGCCTATGATAATGTGAATTAACTCATTATGACAATAATTTGTTGACACAAAATAAATGGCAATCACTTTTACCTACAAAGGACACACAGCTAAGTAGTTAGCTTCCTATTAGCAAATTTAATTTTACATTAATTTCCATATTGTGTTAAGGACCAAAAAAAAATTTCCTGCCCTTTTCTGACTTTGAGCCCCTGCCCCTCTATAATCATGTGCACGTCCCTGTATATACACATATATATATATATATACATACATTGATAT
>NC_084576.2:15227500-15245000 GCF_033978685.3 Nerophis lumbriciformis
AACACTGTACTTTAATCAAGTCATTCTTTGGCATACAACTAGATGGAGCTCATGTCTTCTAGACTGACATGATCTCGGCTTGGTTTCTGTTCATGTTTTATTCTCATGCGGTTCAGACGTAACCGTACTAGGCTACAGTGATTCTCACAGACCCATGTGCTCTAGAGTCTTGTCCACAATATCTCGGTTGTGTTCTGATCAGCCTGCAGCCAACAGCAGGTGCTTCGGGGGGACACGGTGGTTGCGTCAGCGTGTCGCCATGAGTGCGGACGAGGATGCACGCTGGCTGGACTGGGTGACCAAACAGTTTGAAAGCATCGCAGGAGACGACAAGGAAATCGACTTGGAAGAGTTCAAAACCGCCCTCAAGGTCAAAGAGGTCAGTCCTGTCCTGTGACATGTGTCGAAACAGCTTTGACTCACAATGTGACCTTTGTGTCGCATCGCAGTCTTTCTTTGCCGAGCGTTTCTTTGCGCTCTTCGACTCCGATGGGAGCAGCTCCATCAGCTTGGACGAGCTCCTGGAGGCTCTGGAACTGCTCATACACGGCAGCGAGACAGACAAGCTCAAGTTCCTCTTCCAGGTCTACGATGTGGACGGTGAAAACTGCATCTGCAGGTACACACATACTGTACGATAACAAAACTGAGAAGTTGGGGTGTTACACAGGAAGCGGTTCAATCGATCCGGACGAGCTGCGCACAGTTCTGAAGTCGTGCCTGCGTGAGAGCGCCATCTCTCTGCCAGAGGAGAAACTAGACGACTTGACATTGGCGCTCTTTGAGTCTGCCGACAAAGACAACAGTGGCGCCATCACCTTCGAGGAGCTCAAGGCTGAGCTGGAGAACTTTCCGGAAGTGATGGAGAACCTAACCATCAGGTGGAAAAATTCTCCTCAAGGGTGTTGATGTTTGCAGAGGGGTCGGCGCGTCAATGACTATTGATATATGTTGAACTTGCTAGTGCTGCCAACTGGCTCAAGCCTCCAGATGTGGACCAGAAGAAACGTCAGACTCCTCGCTACTTGACGCGAGCCTACTGGCACAACAACAGTCGCAAGCTCTTCTTCCTGTGCGGCTACACCTGTCTCAGCCTCATGCTTTTCGTCGGCGCCGTCCTGCAGCATCGCCACGGCAGCGCCTGCTACATGCTGGCTAAAGGTTGCGGACAGTGTCTCAACTTCAACTGCACCTTTGTCATGGTAACAGACGGTGGGAAGTGAGCCGGACCTGACAGGAAGGAACGTTTTCTATCATGCCTGCCTTTCTTTTGCAGGTCCTGATGCTGCGTCGCTGTCTCACATGGTTGAGGGCCACGTGGGTGGTGAAGGTCTTGCCTCTAGACCAGAACATCCTATTACATCAGATTGTGGGCTGCGCCATCCTCGGCTACACCCTCGTACACACAACTGCACATGTTTTCAACTTTGGTATGTACACCCCAGCTACGGTACATGTAGACAAAGACAACACCAGCTGTTTGTTTGCGTGTTTCAGCCCAGCTGTCGGAGCACAGCGGCTTTAGTCTTTGGGAATACATTCTCACCACACGGCCTGGGATCGGCTGGGTCAAGGGTACGGCCTCACTTACCGGGGTGGTTCTTCAGGTGGTGATCTGCCTCATGGTGCTGTGCTCCAGCACCTTCGTACGACGCAGCGGCCATTTTGAAGTAAGAAGCCGCCACAAAGCTGGGGGGTGGCCGTTTCCACGAGGACTTCATTTTCTCGCTGTTGTCGCTGTCGTCAAACGCTTCTGAATTGATTTCTGTTTCGACCTTGCAGGTGTTCTACTGGTCCCACCTGTCCTACGTGTGGGTGTGGTCACTGCTTATGATCCACTGCGCCAACTTCTGGAAGTGGTTTGTTGTTCCGGGACTGGTATTCCTGCTGGAGAAGATTATTGGAATTGCTGTGTCCCGCATGGGAGGTCTGTACATAGTGGAAGTCAACCTGCTGCCGTCCAAGGTGCGTACCTCTCTGTGACATTATTGGTGACATCATGGGTCATTCTGATGGTCGGACATTTTAACATGGTAACCTCTTATTTGGAACCGCCTGGTTGGCAACACTGTAGTGATACTCAAATCTAGGCTAAAATGTGGCTAATTTGGGCTAATGTGTGGTGTCACCGTCATGCAGGTGACTCATCTCGTCATCAAGCGTCCACAGTTTTTTCAATTCAAGCCGGGAGATTACGTCTACATCAACATTCCGGTCATCGCCAAGTACGAGTGGCATCCGTTCACCATCAGCAGCGCTCCGGAACAATCGGGTCTGTCTTTCAGGACAACATCATTTTTGCAACTTATTAGTGTTCAGCCTCTTGAGTTTGTTCGCATGGTGACCTTTAAACTGCAGATAGTCTGTGGCTGCACATCCGTTCGATGGGCCAGTGGACCAACCGCCTGTACGAGTACTTCAGGCAGCCTCAGAGTCCAGTGCCAAGTCCAAGGAGGCTGGCAGCAAGTTTGCGCAGCAGACCACTGATGAAAACTCCAGTAAAAAACACTCAAGGAGACGTTCCGCCGCCACTTCTATAGTACTTCATATTGGTCTTCCTATTCCTTCTAGGATGATATGTTCAGCTCGTCGCATTTTAATGCCACCGTGGCGTCCAATGAGGACACCACCGTCGAGCTGACTATGTATCGTCAGAATGGCTCCCCGACCGGCGTGGCCCCTGCAACCTCGTCGCAAGATCCTCTTCCTTCCGATGAGCTGGGGCCCGCAGAAAGAGGCGAGGCCCCACCCCTAAAAGAGGTAGATCAAGTGACCAATCAGTGCCAATCAGCTTGCTGGACCCGCCGACGCTGTTTTGTATGCTTTTGAAGGTTTCTGCAACGTTTGGAGAGAATCATCGCTTCTGCAATATCAAGGTGAGCAAAATGTCTACTTTAACCCCTTTGATCCTGAGGATAATGTGACCTTCTTCACATCACATATCAGTGTTACGTGGATGGTCCATACGGGACCCCCACCAGACAGATCTTTGCGTCAGAGCACGCTGTTCTGATCGGAGCAGGCATTGGCATCACACCCTTCGCCTCCATCCTGCAAAGCATCATGTACAGGTAAGAACTTCTTATCCCACCTACATCAGCCTTCACGACACCTTGTGCCTGTGGGTACAGGTACCGGCGCAGGAAGCAGAACTGTCCGAACTGCAACTACTCATGGTGCGAGAACATCAATGACAGCGAAATGGATCTTCGCAAAGTAAGTCATGCAGCCGTCAACTCAGCACACTGCCGAGTGCGACTCAGTGTTTACCTATCTTTTAGGTGGACTTCATCTGGATCAACCGGGACCAGAAGTCCTTCGAGTGGTTCGTCAGCCTCCTGACCAAACTGGAGATGGACCAAGCCGACGAGGAGCCCGAGGGTGAGTCGTGACTATGCCGTGCCGTGAAGCTCATCACTGGACCTCAACCTTTTTGTGTCGTGCGGCAGGGCGCTTCCTGGAGATGCACATGTACATGACGTCCGCCTTGTGTAAGAACGACATGAAGGCCATCGGCCTACAGATGGCGCTGGACCTGCTGGCCAAGAAAGAGAAGTGTGACTCCATCACTGGCCTGAGGACCAGAACTCAACCTGGACGACCCGAGTGGGGGAAGGTGGGACAACACTGAGTTGAGGAGCTTTGTGAGCGTCCAAAGAGATGGAGCTAGACAGATTACCTCTTCTTCCTATTGTTGTCCCTAGGTGTTCCAGAAGATTTCAGAAGAGAAGAAAGGCAAAGTACACGTGTTCTATTGCGGTTCTCCTGCATTGGCTAAAGTCATCAAAGCTCAGTGTGAAAACTTTGGCTTCAACTTCTATAAGGAAAACTTCTGAAGACTTGCAGGAGTGCCACTTGATTTGTCTAAGCAAAGTGGACTGGAGGTCAAACGACCAGCTTGTCAGTGCCTTGCTCAGGGGACACCAATGGGTCTTTTCACACTGAATGAACTACTGCCAACTCGACTGTCTGTTTTTTGTCAGTGCCATCGTTAGCAGTTAGCCATTAGTTAGCTAGCTTTAATTAGCCTGCTTTATTAGATACACTCCATTTTAGCTACTTACACAGCTAGTTTACATTATGTACAATTAATTTATCTAAACTACGTTACTTGAACTTGGCTAGTTTTAGCTACATCCGATTAGTCTATTTAGGCTACATATAGCTAGCGTAGTTTGTCCTATAAAATGTTTTGGACAAAGAAATTCTCCCTCCCACCCCATTTTCTCTCTCTTGTTATCACGTTTAACAAAAATCCATATAATTGTATAATGTCTCTGACTTTGATGATGTACGAGCAAGTGAAGTGGTTTAGAAGGAGCTCTGCAGACAAATGTAGTTATTTGCTATCTTTGTGTCTTTGCAACAATAATAAAATATTTCAATGAGTCAAACACTGACATAAATGAATAAACATTACATTTGAGAATCGCAACACAAAATTTGATTTTTTCACATTATTTGTATAAACCCTATTTGCATTCAGGATAACTAACATCAAAGAGTTTCCTTTAAATAATAATACATAACATTTCTATAGTGCTTTTGAAGAAGACAAAGATGGTTGATCCAAATAAAGGGCTGTCAAGAGTGCGGCCCGAGGCCATTTGAGGCCTGTAGATTTTTTTATTTTTATTTTTTTTTTGCATATTACATAAATAAATTTCAACAAAACATTTTAAAAAATTTAACAAAAAACGTATGACATAAAAAAGTTAACTACTAATACTATACCATAAAATAAATACAACCACAAAACTTTGTTTTTAAATAATATACATAATGTTTTGTATAGGCCTTTTACAAAATAAAAAAAATATATACTATATTACATGTACCGGTATATATATATATATATATATATCAGTGACGTGCGGTCACTGGAGGCAGGTGAGGCCCCGCCTCACCTGCCATCATGGAAAGAAAAAAAATTTATTAAATTGTTATATGTATTCAGTGATTATACTATAAAGTTATTTTCCATTTAACTTCACCAGTTTTAGATTATTTTTATTCAAAATCGCAGAATTTTCACATTTGCCGTTCAAATACTGAGAAGAGACGGTGCGGTGATCAGCAGCCAGTTGAGGCACGTCACTCAGTTGTGCCTCAACATGGATTGCGGACTCGGCTAACTGCTGGCCTGCTGTGCAGTGAGACCGTATTGCTATATGAATTATATTATACATTTCCATAGTTTAGTTACCTGAGGTATATAATGTACAGTGTATTTTGTCAACAACTGTATGTGTGTAACGTATTTCTTGTGCTGAGCAATCATAAAACTGCTGCGAAGACGCACTGTGTGAGGCTCGCAGTAATCCCGCCTCTTGGTGCCGGTTAATGCACCTCCGCCGCAGAATGCACCCCCCGACGGGAGCGCCACACCAACCAAAGCCCACACCCAAACCCTCCACGTGCAAGACCGAATCCACCCAAAAAGAGTCACTTAATAAGAAGCCAAAAAGTGCAAAAACAACAATGCTCGCGCCGGAGGAGCCGTGAACGACTGCAGGGACACATTAGGTACACCTGCAGACTGCAGCACAGATTTCATATTTCATTCATTCACAACTCCTCCAACACGAACACCACTGTTCCCGCACTTATAAGTAAAGGTAAGACCATAATAACATTTTTTTAAATTAAATGTGCTTTTTTGTGTGCTACAGTTGTATGTGTAAAGTTAAAGTTAAGTTAAAGTACCAATGATTGTCACACGTACACACTAGGTGTGGTGAAATTTGTCCTCTGCATTTAACCCATCCCTTGATCACCCCCTGGGAGGTGAGGGGAGCAGTGGGCAGCAGCGGCGCCGCGCCTGGGAATAATTGTTGGTGATTTAACCCCCAATTCCAACCCTTAATGCTGAGTGCCAAGCAGGGAAGAATACTGGTATGAGCTTTTAAACACAACCCGTTAACTGCTGCCAATCAAATGGTCAATAAGATACTCTTTAGGGTTCATATGTTTGTAAATCTGACTGTGATGAAGTCAGTGCCTCACCAGCCATCAACCTCACCGCACGTCACTGATATATATCCATCCATCCATTTTCTACCGCTTATTCCCTTTTGGGGTCGCGGGGGGCGCTGGAGCCTATCTCAGCTACAATCGGGCGGAAGGCGGGGTACACCCTGGACAAGTCGCCACCTCATCGCAGGGCCAACACGGATAGACAGACAACATTCACACTCACATATATATATATATATATATATATATATATATATATATATATATATATATAATAATTGTAATTATACATATCAGAGGGACTCTCCATCTTTTCTGTGTACTTTTGTACACACCTGCCCTAAATGCATATATTTCCTTTTTTGTTTTGTAAAGTTCTAGTCTTAGTAGTCAATTAAAGATTAATGTAAATCCTCTCACCATCTGATATTCTCTGCATAAACCTGTTTCCACAATAGTTGGTTAGTGCAAAAATTAGTTTGGAACTGGAGTCTGAATTTTTTTTTTTTTTCTGAATGAGAGTCGGGCTTACGTTGCGTTCGATGAGTAGTACTCGGTGCTCTGTTAGTAGACCTGCGTGCGGCTAGCAGCTAGCTAGCTACGCAGTAGCAATTCGGCGTCGGGCAGCAAGTCTAAACAGTGGACCAATGCCTTAGCTAACTATTCTACTTTGCCTTCCCCCGAAACACGAATGCTGTCCATTCGTGCAGGTGGACGCCGTTCTTCATCAGCAAAATAAATCGCCGATTTTAGATTTACATTTTTTTATGTCCGTTTAGGCCAAAGCTAGCTAAGTGGCTAACGTTAGCAGCTCCCAAAGATGAAGAAAGGTAGGCCTCTACTTTAAACATCATCTTCATCACGACTTGTCCAATCTAACCGTGCACTCTTAACAGTGCGCCGCATACTATAACTTGTTTTCATTAAACATACAAATGTTGAAGTCAACTTCAAAAGCTAAGTCATGTAAATGCTTAAAAAACACTTGATGGGGGGCAGAGGGGGAGCGGTCTTTGGAGCGGGTTTCAATCGACGAATGTTTATTATTTCTTCTGGGAGCTAATGTGAGGTTTACATTCAAATCATATGATTGCTCATTGTGTCATTCTATAAATGTCTGTGTGTGTTTGTGTGTGTGTGTCTTTAACCTGTGATGCAGTGCACCACCATTTGATGGAAGTCGATGAATGATGCCAAATTAGCCAGCAATGCACAGAAACACTACTCTTCAGTACATAGTATATGAATGTAGTAAATGACTCTTAATTGGCCATTGAAAGTACTCTACAGTGTCACCAGCCATTCGAAAAATAGGACTGAATGTTTGCATTGTGCTTTTTTCCAGCCTTTCAATTAATTTGACATGGCGGCATACTTTGTATCTCTTATATATTTGGTGTAAGTGGGTTTATTCAACCGTCACTGAGCATTTTATTTCTGTAGCACCATTTGAAGACAATATTTCTCTGAAGGCCTTGTGAGGAGGTTGTCACATGTGTCAAGAAAATGTCAAAACAACTAGAGCAAGAATTTTGGCAACAGAGGCAAGGAAAAACGCCCTGCTTTTTAGGGCAGAAAGGACATGCCAGTGCAGTGGTTCTCAATTATTTTCTGTTGTGATCATGTTGGGGACAAACTTTTTTTATACACCCTTCTTGAAATGAGAATCTTTTAATATTGTTGCGACTTCCGCCGTGCAGCAAAATAGCGTAGACTTTTACGAGATCTCGCAAATTCGCGCTAAATCACGTTATAAGGGTTTACCGGTTTATTCTGTCGTTCCAGAGGAGCTGAAGCAAATATACCTGGTCCTTCCATTTGAAATCCGTAACGGCTGCTGAACAGCAACACCGCGGAATGTCATGAGATTTGCCTACCCACAGTCTGTCTGTGATGGCAGTGACTTGACCCGAGGAAAAGACAACCTTTTTTGCCTTGCAGAACGACAACTTAATTTTTCTATTTGTAGCAATTAACAACACAACAGTAACATCATCCCTGGTTAGCGTTATACACGCACACTTCTCATTCAACTCCCGCTAACCACTCCCCTGCTTCCCCAGCCCCCTATCAGCTGGCATTTGACACAGGCCCCCAAACAGCTGTCCAAGATATGCCTGTAATGTGATTCTTTGATTTTGGACCTCCGGAATCAGCAAGTCCTCATCCATTTGTGTCATAGAGGTGAAATTACATCTAAAAACCTTGGACAAGTTGACTTAAGGGTCCGTTCCTGCCCATTAGGATGTTTCAAAGTGTAAAATACGATCCGCTTTGAACACGGAGTATTTTGTTTTGAAATTACAGTACAGACCAAAAGTTTGGACACGCCTTCCTATTCAATGTGTTTTCTTTGTTTTTTTGTGGCAATTTACATTGTAGATTTTAACTGAAGGCATCAAAACTATGAAGCACACCTATGAAGTGAAAACCATTTCAGGTGACTACCTCTTGAAGCTCATCGAGAGAATGCCAAGAGTGTGCAAAACAGTAATCAGAGCAAAGGGTGGCTATTTTGAAGAAACCACAATATAAAACATGTTTTCAGTTATTTCACCTTTTTTGTTAAGTACCGTACATAACTCCGCATGTGTTCATTCACAGTTTTGATGCCTTCAGTGACAATCTATAATGTAAATAGTCATGAAAATAAAGAAGACTCATTGAATGAGAAGGTGTGCCCAAACTTTTGCCTGTACTGTAAATCAGATAATTTATTTACTTTGTGCATGACTGTCCCACACAAGCAGATTTTAGCTAAATTGATCTGCCTTGTTGCGCCGTCTGGCAAATATAGAAGCTCTGCGTATATTTTGAGCAGGGATGCGTTATGGCACGGGCATGTCGTCGGCGTGCGCAATGGGTTCGTAACGGTGGAAATCGACACATTGACTTGAATGGAAACAAAACAATTCCTGTATATGTTAAAGTACCTCATTGTGTGTATGTGTGTGTCCAGCAGAAAGTGGGTCGGATCAGGACGCTACAGAACATCCTGTCGTGTAACGACACCCTGCCCTCCCCCCACTCTTCCAGCTTAGACGAGGTCGACGACCCTTACCACTGATCATGGCGTCCTCTCCCAGAAACTCGGTGCACATCCTGTCCAGGCGGGAGCGCGGCTGGCAGACGTGCGGCTCGCAGCGCCTCCTCCAGCTGCTCGTGGAGGAGAAAGTGCGCTCGATGAAGTGGCAGAGTCAGGTGAGGATGCCGTTGTCTGCATCGTCTTGTGGCCCTTCTGCTGTGCTGAGCAACTTTCTGTTTCTGCGCAGAAAGTGGAGCTGCCCGACAGCCCGAGATCCACATTCCTGTTGGCCTTCAGCCCCGACCGGTGAGGACAACGCACACGTTTTTTTCTTTTGGATGGTTCCACTATTGCCTCGGGGAATGTTAATGCTGTGTGTTTGTTGCTCCTGAAGGACCCTCATGGCCTCCACGCACGTCAACCACAACATTTACATCACGGAAGTCAAGACTGGAAAGTGCCTCCATTCTCTAGTGGGCCACCGTAGAACTCCCTGGTGCGTGACCTTTCACCCCACCATTCCCGGCCTGGTGGCCTCCGGGTGCCTTGATGGTGAAGTTCGCATCTGGGACTTGCACGTGAGTAGGGGGGGTGGAGACTCAATCTGCATATGTCGGCCGCCATCTTTGAAAAATATCTATGTAAATAAAGCCTTTAAAAAAAAAAAAGTTTTTAAAGCTCATTAGAGTGGAACCCGTTTATGTCGACATAACCGAAACTAACCATTGTCTGCACAATTACTGGTGACTTTGGTCAAAGAAAAATCACCATTATAATGGCTTTTATTTTTAGATTTGTGTATTTTCATATGAAATGTATACTTTTGTTTAACAAAGTATCTGCGCTAATTTCCTTTTATGCCTTGACTATGATGACAGAGCATTTGTACATGTGCAAATCTTTCTTGCCTATTTTTTTTTCAGTGGGTGCGTTCTGTTACTTTCTGTGGTAGAATCCTGGTTATTACTGCTATGCTTTTATTTTTAAGCTTATGTTGCACTAAACAGGAAGTCACTTTGTAGACATTTCAGGGTTCCCCATTAACAAAAATTAATGTGGCGCACCGGCATGGCAAATTCATAGCTGCCACAGTTTGAAAATACGCTTTTTTTTTTTTACGTGAAACCAAATTTAAAGCAATATAATGTATTGAAGCCTCCAGTAGAAATCACACAAACTCTGATGCTATGTTGTACTTTTATTGCCAATTTCATGATAATAACTGGCCTAATTCCAACATGTTTTACCTCCCGTGCACACACTTTCGTCCTCGTGCTTCAATAACACTTCCTCATTCTCCGCCAATCCACTTGCAGGCACGGACAATGTTTTTGGGATCATGGGAAAACTGAACATCAAAAAAAACCACACGAACATAAAATATTACCACCAGCAGGTTGTTACAGTATGAATGGATATATATATATATATATATATATATATATATAGCCTATTATTTGCGCACTAATGACTAGTGATGCACAGATTTTCGGTGCATCACTAGTCATTAGTGCGCAAATAATCTGTCCGCCGAAAAAAGACTTGGATCACCGAACACAGCGCTTCCGAAACCGGATTTTGTGATGAAGTAAACAAGACGCATGCTGCTGTCTGGAACGGAGTCAGCATGTCTGCGATGTGGACGTAACTTTAATGTATTCAAGATATACCTGCGGACAGCGCTCTACAAAATATGCAATTTTTAAAAGTATAGTAGCGCCTTTTAAGGAGAGAAAGTCCAACTGGAGCAGCAGCGCCAAGCGGGTGTGGCTCACTTTTCATCGGGTATATCAAGGGACAGGAGTAGAGTCTCTAAAACAAGAATACAGTCTACAATAACACCAGAAAAAAAGATACTAGATTTGTTGCTCATTATTTTTAATAAAGAAAAAATCACAAAAAGTCTCTATAAACACGTAATCAAATCCTCAACAAAGTACATTGTAGTACAATAAGCAGCAACAATTCAAAATAGAGCGATATTATATAAAAAATATATGGTTATACTAAATATTATTAACAGATTTGTTTTAAATGTATGTATACATGTTTTAGTCTTTTTAAAGAAAATCTTTTAATCATAGCAAATTATGCAAATATACGATGTCATGGTGACCACGCCCCTACCGCCACAGTTATTTTGGCAATCCTGGAAAAACCCTGGATCAACGGGAGTTATGTTGGCGTTTCACGCTGCTTAGCAATAATAATGAAGTTAATACTACTTACACTTCTCGACATAAACAGGTTTTTCATAGAAATGACCCCTCTGGCTCTTTGATTTTATGTCGACTAAAGCGGACGACCATGTATGTTGAGGTTGACTTAAAGGGGAACTGCTCTTTTTTGAAGATTTGGCCTATCGTTCACAATCAGTATGAAAGACATGACGACAGCTGTATTTTTTTTATATATACCGGTACATTATATATATTAAATAAATGCGATCAAAAGTCCCCTTACAATGGAGCCTATGATGCCCTTAAAGAAACATTCAAACACCTCCATTAAGGTTTAATATACATCATGTGAGTATATATGTAATGTAGTAACAGGCACATTTATAATAACATTTAATATTTACTTACTTTAATTATTTTAAGCATACGCGGCGCATTAATTTCAAAAGCGCATCACGTTTCCTTTTTTACCAACTACATCACTGATTATAACTCACTGCAGACCTTATGAGAGCCAACATAAGATGCCGACTGGTAGGATGTTCATATATTCCCATTTAGACTGCCTAAATGTGAATATACTCATAAACCTGGAAAAGGGGGGAGCAACCAAGCGTCTTTTTGTGTCCTTGCCATTTCTGGGTTTAAATTGGCTGCCAAAGTGTACCAACTTGTCGGAATACGTTCTCGTCCTAATATCTAGGTGAGGGGCATTATTTGTGATCTACAATAAAGTTTGACGAGCGAGGAAATGAGAAAACAGCTGATAAGTCAATCATGACAACAGTCACGGTTTCCATGCACTAAATTAGTGTCATTCCTCAAATAGTTATTTTTTTTGTATTTTCACACTTACGTGTGAATCCCAAGTGTGCATGCACTCTCTCTAATGATAATATTGGTCGTACGCCATGTGCCTCCCGAACACTGGGAGACGCTATTTCCTTTTAGTGCCGTTAAATTAATTCCTTTTCCGGTTGACCTATGACGTCACCCTAGCCATTTGCGAATCCTTACAACTTGTTTTAACTGATGTCCGCTGTAATTTGGCACATAAGAATTCTACGTCTCTAATGGCTATGCTGATGTTAAATAGCAGACAGCAGCAAGAAATGATCTCGGATTGCGCTACGAACATGACACTACTACCAAGAATGTATCTGGGCAGATGCAGGTCGGAAGCAATGAAAGACCGGCGGAAGAGTTTTTTCGAAGGAATTTTCTGAAGAAATTCACGGAAACAAAACTTTTGAATGTCTTAAAGTTCTTCCAAAAGGCTCTGTGGATTGATTGATGGAGTTTTAAATCCGAAGGAAAAGACCGTTTGTGCCCCGACTGATATCCAGAGTAAGGTTACTATTGTTCTGGACTATCTTGCCAGTTGTGCAGAAAGTGAATCAGTTGGCTTGCACAAATGCAGCGTGAAGAGGTTTGTGTATGCGTTATTATTCGCCTTTAGTATACCTGCTTCATTCCATTTCATCCCATTCCTATTTTGTTTGGAAGTCCAAATTGAGCAGGCATTCTACATTTCCTTAGCTACTCTCTTAAATAAATTTCCCTTTTCTTTTTTTCTCCCATTGATGCACTTCAAAATGTTTTGTTTTTTTAAATTTGTGAAACAAATAAAAAGTATCCTCTTCATTACAATTTTTGATGTTTTTATTGAATTGTATATGCTTCCGGGTGTATCCCGTACGTTGAGACTGGCGCATGCGTGATACCAAAGGTGCTCTCCTGCCTTGAGAGATCTGGTTTCCAATCACATAATCTGTGTTTCCATGAGCTGCAGGAGGCTTATTTAGAGCCGAACTATTTGAGAAGTCAGACTAATTCAGTGTATAGACATGTACTGACTGGCACACAAGCTTGTGATCGCGGCGCAGCTCGAAATAGTTTGTCTGTATTAGCGCTTATAATAACAATAACATTAATACTTAGCTCATAAAATATAAATAGGGTATTGTTGGCGCTTTTAGATGTTTTTTTATTGGGCTTATGGGCAGAATCGATGACCTCCCATTGGCTCTGCCATTAGCTGACTTTTATTTACAAGTTAGAATACATTAAAAAAAAAAAAACATCCGTCGTCATGTCTTTCATAATGTTTGTGAACGATAGGCAAAATTCCCCAAAAAGTGCAGTCCCTCTTTAAGCGGGCATTTTTTTGGCATTCATAAAAACACGGTGGACCGGGATTTGCCCAGTTGGTCTACATAGACAGGTTTGGTGACATAATCAGCACATATTTAATCGGGTGCCACTGTGTTACTTTGTTTTTTGTGCTTATTGTGCTACAGCAAATCCGTATCAAAATCAGCAGTTAGCGGGTAGGCTTTTAGCGCAATGTTGATGTGCACATTAAGATTGTGTGTGTGTGCGCAGGGCGGTAGCGAGAGTTGGTACACTGACAGCAACGTGGCCATCGCCTCGCTGGCCTTCCACCCGACTGCTCAGCTTCTCCTCATCGCTACCAACAACGAGCTGCACTTCTGGGACTGGAGCCGACCAGAACCGTTTGCAGCCGTCAAGACTGGCAGCGACGCTGAGCGAGTGAGGTGTGTGTGACCGACCTAGCAGCCGTGACTAGCTAACATTCTGGTGTTTGAGATGACATGTAAATGATGAAGTCCTTATATTACATGACTAAAGTGTTTGTGTGCCCATCAGGTTGGTAAGGTTTGATCCGCTTGGTCACAACCTGTTGACGGCCATCGTCAATCCATCCAATCAGCAGGTTAGTCCTCTTATTGTTGTAATTTGATTCTTAGGGTGGGGCAATGTCCTCGGGTTGTCTCCAACTTTGCAGTGTCTTTCAGAACGAGGACGAAGCCGACGTTCCCATGGACAGCGTGGAGATGCCCCACTTCCGCCAGCGCTCCTTTTTGCCTCAACCGGTTCGCCGCACTCCCATCCTCCACAACTTCCTGCACATACTCTCGTCCCGCTCCCCGGGGACACAGGGTACGGGGGAGCCGCCCCGGCCCCTCAGTGACAATGTGGCTCATGCGGGGGAGTCTCCTGGCACCCCCCTGGCCCCGTTCTCCAACACGGAGCGTGGGCCGTCCTTCCTCGGCTGCACTCGCTTCCTTGGAATGGTATGCATGTGCAGTCACTGCTCAACCAATCGCGGCCCCTCGCTGATGAGCACTGCCTCCACTGGGGCGTCACCATCGGACCCCTCCCACCCCCCCACTTCTTCGTCTTTTTCGTCGGCTCGCACCGAACCCAGGCAGCCATCAGAACGCCCCTCAGCCTTTACTTCTGTCTACTACAGTGCCGCCACTTCTCTCAACGCTCCGCCTCCTGGTGGCGTGGAGCCAAACTCTACCCCCAGAGCAGGACCAGACTGGACTCATGACTTGTTAAGCATGAGGGACAGTGGAGTCGGCCCAGGGATGCTTCCCCCCAGAACCTCCTCCTCTTCCTCGGTCAGCCTCCTGTCGGTGCTGCGTCGGCAGGATGGCTCCTCCCACTCTCCGGTGTACACCTCTGCTAGCGATGGGCGGGGCTTCCCCCAACAGGGAGACGCAGGTTCTCGAGACGGAGCCAACACCAGCAGCGGTCACCACCCATTCTGGGACGGCGCTCGCAGCAACCCCGCCTCTTTCCGGAACGTGTTGCGATGCAACCTGAGCCGCTACTTCCTGGAGTTTGATCGCATGCATGACCTGGAGCCGCCAATGGGGGGCGGTGTCGGCATGGGTGAGGGAAACCAAGAACAGAGCCAAGAGTTGCTGAACAACAATGTGGACTCAGACCCAACCAGACCCTCGTCCTCCACTTCCTCATCCTCCCCCACTATCATCCATTACCAGCCTCCTCTCCCTCCTCCTCCCTCTACACCCCACCCTCCGGAGAACAACGCCACTCCCCCAAGCTCCCACGGCCACCTGAACCGCTGCCGGGCTTGTCACAACCTGCTGACCTTTAACCACGACTCTCAGCGTTGGGAGCGCACTAACCAGACCTCCTCCACCTCCTCCTCCAATGTCCAGCCCTCCTCCTCTTCCTCCGCCTCTCCGTCCTCTCCCGCCTGGCAACAAGACCCCGGCAGAAACGCGTTGGATGGCCAAATGCAGGCCATGAGGGGGCCTCTGGAGAGCGGACAGCGCCCTCTACCTGTAGGGGGAGGAGCATCGGCTGTGGCCTTCCCACTAGTCTCGTCCTCTGGTCAGCCCACCGAGCAGACCGTTGGTCTGATGTACAACCAGGACACGGCCCAGTGGGAGAGGGTGTACCGACAGGCTGCTCCAGCCCGACCCCCTGAGCCTCCAGAGGCCTTAAACCAAGAAATGCCTGTGGACCCCCCAGACGAAGACTCCCTCAGGAGGTACTGTTTCATTCACGTTAATTAATGTGTTTTTAGGTTAATATGAAAAGACACCCTTTTCTGTCTGTCATTTAGGAGACTTCTAGAATCTTCTCTAATGTCTCGCTATGACATGACGAGCTCTAGAGACCACCCGATCTACCCTGACCCGGCCAGGTGTGCAAACAACTCACACTGTCCTGATTTAGCCAGGCATGGTAACTCACACGCTAGTACACATGTTGAAGCAGCCTTGTCCTCTGTGCTGTACAGACTCTCCCCCGCAGCGTACTACGCCCAGAGAATGATCCAGTATTTGTCCAGGCGAGACAGCATTCGCCAGCGCTCTCCCCGCTACCAACAGAACCGCCTGCGGGCCATGTCTTCATCTTCTGATGGGCCAGCGAGTAATGCGTCTAACTCTATAGACAACAGTGACGTGGACTTTGACGAGTTGGAGTGAGTCCATTCTAGCTGCTGGATGTCATTGTGTTTGTGCTGGTGTGTGGGTTTAACTTGTGCTGATTTGACTGCTCCGTGTTTCAGCGATAACAGCGAGCGAGCACGGCACAGGACTCCCCGAAACGCCAGAATGTCGGCGCCATCGCTGGGTCGCTTCGTTCCAAGGTGAGTTTTTGCCATGCACAGGTTTCGCCATGGCTGTGTTTAAATTTGCGCACTTCCATACTTTCAATTTGGTAAATATACAATGTACACTGCGTACTTGAAAATGATTACAACTAATTATTTTAGTAATCGACTAATCTATTGACTAGTTTTTACGATTAATCCGATGAAACACACTTTATAGCCTCAGTCTGTATATTTTTTGCTTGCCATAACCTTCAATTTACCTCTTATTTTACCTTCTATTTAACTTGTTTTTAGCTTGTTATACATTTTTACTTGTTTTACCTTTGAATTACTACTTTTACTTTCTTTTTAACTTGTTTTACCTTATATTTATCTTGTATTCGTGACCCTTTTATTTACATTTTACCTTCTTTTTTCTGTTTCTAACTGGTTTTACTCCTATTTACCTTTTATGCTTTCCAGATTGTATCCGTTCTTTATTAGTTACTCTCTTTAAACCCATAACGCAACAGAATATATATTCAAGCACTTTTCTAATTGATTAATTAATTACAGGTTGCAGCCCTAGTATATCGTGCTGTCCAAAATCCATTACTATCGTTTAGGGATGTAACACTAAACGGTATAATGATAAACCGTGGAAAAATTCGAGACGGTTACTAATACCGTAAAAAAATTTAATTACCGAAAAAACGTGATTTATTCATTTATTTTAGGCAACACTGCTTACTTCCTGGAAACTGAGTCACAGCAACGCTGGCGCATGCACGCTAGCATCGTTTGGCTTGAAAATCATGGCAAAACACAACTACACTGACTTTGCTACGAAGATATCCCCTCGGAGAAAACAGAGCCGAGCGCTTGGTTTAACTTCATTTTCCCTCGCTTCATTTCTGTGAAGTCTTGACGTGCGTTTAAGAGCGCACTGCTATTTTTAGATGGCGACAGGTGTGGACAATATTGGAGACAGAACCATATGTCTCACACTAAAGGTATACAGTGAAGGAAAATACTATTTGATGTTGCTTTTAGTTTCTCAATACAGCATCCATCAGCTGCTGTGACTGAGAGTTAATGACACATTCAGCAGGCGATGTATCGGGAACGTTGCCACAACTTCTTTATAAAGTCTTTAGTTTGTTTACTGGGATTTACTTGATTTACCTGCAACGTTTATCAGTGTTCAAATAACATAAATACTAGCTATAATGTTTTGTCATCTCATCGAATGGAACGTAGGCTGTGAAGATTGTGTATTCGATGTTTGAGGTATCACTCCTGTTTATCTTCATTAGCCAAACTGCTTTGAGATTTAAATTGATATCAAAAAGTAAACACCATGTTTTTTTTACATGACTTGTGTTTTTTTCATTTCAAAGTTTATTACTTTAAGAACCATTCATGTGACACAGC